>NW_024730867.1:130000-207500 GCF_018991925.1 Homarus americanus
TTCCTCCCCTGATCAAAACTGAGCAAACAAAACAATTAACAAGCTAACAAATACATTAACAAGTCAACAGTAAGGCAGGTACACCCACCCATAAGGACAGACAGACAAACAAGTCAAATTCTACAAAACAAACGGATGGGGAAGGTGTTTATGTGTGGTGTCAACATGGTAACAGGAAGGTGTCCAGCCAGAGTCAACCACGGACAAACAGACATCACACACACACACACACTACTACTACTACTACTACTACTACTACTACTACTACTACTACTACTGTGCTGTCACTCGGAATCGAATATCACGATCATGCAGTTATGATACAATACAATGATATGATTTATTAAGGATGTCACTTTCATTGGTGAGCTCTGAGGTGACTCGAGAGGCCGATACGGGACCGACAGGGTCGTCCGCAAATGTTGCACGATAAAACAGTGTGTGTGTGTGTGTGTGGAATAATAATAATAGTAATAATAATAAACGGTTTATTAATAGAGTTGCAGCCGGTGGCTGAAAATATACAGACTTACATTTGATTTAGACATAATGATATAATATGCATTGAATACATTTACAGGGCTGTACAGTACATAAATCAGGAGTTGTTTATTATTTTAACAATAGATGGGATGGTGCTGTTATATCTTTCGGTGCGGGCTCTTATGGGCTGAATTTTGTTGTATTGGCGGACTGCGCGAGGTGGGTGGGGGCAGGAGGTGGCGATGGCGAGGGTGGTGCAGTAGTCCACGGCCAAACCTTTCCAGTGCTTGGTGGTGGAGGTCACTGAGGGATGGCATTTCCAGGGTGGAGAGAGCGTTGGTGTAGCTGGAGTATTCTGCGCCGAGCATGATTCTGCAGGCCCTTTTCTGTACCTTCTCTAGCTGACGTTGTTGTTGTGTGTGTGTGTGTGTGTGTGTGTGTGTGTGTGTCCTGAATGTATGTATGTCTGTATACGTGTGTGTGGGGGTGGTGCAGGAGAAGGAGCGGGCCATTACTAAAGATTCTTATCTCCCCGTCGCTAATGGTGTGCCCTGCCAGCCCGGATGTTCACGCACCTTTGCTAATTAGTGCCATTATGACACCTGAGCTTGCTAGGTGTGGCGAAGCGCGGTGGTGGGATGAGTTACGGTAAATTTGGTTGAGTTAAGGATCTGTGGTTCAGTTGGGTTAAGTTACTGAAGTTAAGTTAGGGAAGTTAGGTGAGCTTATTGAAATGAGATTAACAAATTTACGTGTATAATTAGGTAAGTTAGGTTAAGTTAAGTTACTTTAGGTAAAATTTTGGTTAGTTTAGTTTAAGGTATTGATCTTGGTTAGGTTAGGTTAGGATTTACATGGTATGGTATGGGTATAGTTAATTGTGTAAAATGACGTATATTTAGATGTGTGTGTGTGTGTGTGTGTGTGTGTGTGTGTGTGTGTGTGTGTGTGAACCCTAGTTAGTCCAAAAACCAACCGCCCACCTCTCCAAACCCACCCAGCCCACCCTGAGAGCTCGCAGGTGGGTTGTGGGAGGTAGACAGACAGGAAACTAGACTAAGACAGATGGCTTTGTTGTGGGGCGTCACATGTCTCTAATAGGATAAACCCTCTCGCCTTACCTCTCACCCCTCTCTCCGTGCCCACCCTCACCTCTCACCTCCACTCTCTCACCCTTCACCTCCTCTCACCCCCCTCCTCCTTTCTCTCCATTCCCCTCTTGACCTTCTGCCATTCTCACCTCTCACATCTTCCCTCACTGCTTATCCCCCTCTCCATCTCACCTGTTCCATCTTGACCTCTCCTCCCCCTCTCACCCTTAACTCCTCTCACCTCTCCCTCGAGTATTCCGTAAGGGAGGAAATGGAGTGGGGTGTTGGTATACCATAGGAGTGGTGTGTGGTTAATGGTGCCGTAATGGTAGGGAGAGGATCATGGTGCCATAGGAGGTGATGGGATTGATGGCACCATAATGAGTTGATATTTCCATGGCTGGTTAATGGTACCATGGCTTTAGAAGATGTGTCCGATGGTGTGATTTATGGTACCATGCAAGTAGAAGAAGGTGGAGGAGGAGGAGATGGTGTTAACGTAGGATACAGGAAGCAGAAGAAGGCGCAGAAGGGGAAGGTGACATTCAGCCGGGTGTTAGGTTCCTGCTGGTCAGTGACGGTAAAGATTTGAGATGTCAAAGCTCTTGATACTCACCTGACTTACCTTCCTCCTCCTTTTTTCTCCATTTGTCACCCCCACCCCCTTCCCTTCCCTTCTCCCTCTTCACTAAAACACCCTCCCCACCCCCCTCCCCTGCCATTCTAGTTAAAACGCACTTTATCACACACACCACGACGTAAAATTTCTGAAAGTTACTGAAATTTAAGGGATCGTAATTTTTAAGGAAGCAATTTAAGAGTTTGTTGTGAGAGCTGAGACTATAACGTAATGGTAATGGTAATAGTCATGGTAATGGTAATGGTAATAGTCATGGTAATAGTAATAGTCATGGTAATAGTAATAGTCATGGGAGTTATTTTTGCGCGTTAGATCTGATAGAATTTATAAGTGTGTGTGAATCTACGAATATTTATTGTACCTAACTATGCTGAGACAATAACCAGGACCTCCTTGATTATGAGTGAGAGAGGGAGAGATATGGATCACCTTAACACTAACTACCCTAACCTAACCTGGCAAGTGGTGGTGGTGGTTGTGGCGGTGACAGGTGGTGGTGGTTGTGGTGGTACTAGTGGTGGCAGGTGGTAGTGGTAGTCGTGGTAGGAAAGTGGTGGTAGTGGGGAGGGGGGAGCTGATGTTTTTTCAGCCCTCAGCCCATTCTGATGTTGCTTTGTCGTCAACTCAGCCGACTTTTGACACGGTGTCGTTAGCTTTACCGACTTTTGACACCGTGTCGTGAGCTCAGCCGACGGTGGGTGTGTGTTAAGGCCAGTGGACTCGTATATCGTGTCTCTTCCTCACATTTCTGTCAGCCAGTCTACTCCTGTCACCCCCCCGGCACGGTCTGCAACACTCACACCACACTTAACCACACACTGTACAACAACCACACACATTAGCGTCTTACAACAAACATTTCCCTGTTGTATACACACCAGTGTAGGGAGAACACTTTCGTAGAAGCAGAAAATTGGATGTCTCATTTTCGAGCATAATTATACTTTGAAGGCGAGTTTTAGGGACAAAAAGCAACATTTTATGAGCTAAAGATGTTGTACCTTGGAGAAAGATGCAGCTTCTCTCCCAGCCAGTGACGTACACCTCCCAGCTCGTGTCAACTATGCCAGAGATGACCCAGAATTGGACATTGACTTGAGAAAAACATCCCCCAGCTGGGAAAAAAGTATCTACCAGAAAGGTCAGAGGAGGCTGCTGTTGAGGTGACTAATACCATGTCCCACCAAAAAACAACACTGGAGGTCATGTTGTGTACAGTATAACCCGGTAAGTACAGTATAACCCGGTAAGATACACTATAACAGCCACTACTTCAGAGGCCATAAATGTGACGTCGGGAATAGCTTGGTCTCACCCTCCGTCTATAGATACCTGCAGAAGACACCTGTTTACTACGTGAAATTATTATTATGTTACCGTTCAAGGTCCTAAATCCTATTGAGTTTCATTATAACATCGAGAAACACAGACGGGAGACAGTGATTAAGAGAGAGTAATTAGTGATTAAGAGAGAGTAATTAGTGATATAAACACTGAGGAAGACACAACACCGAGGAAGACACAACACTGGGAGGACACAACACCGAGGAAGACACAACACTGAGGAAGACACAACACTAGGAGGACACAACACCGAGGAAGACACAACACTGAGAAGACACAACACTGGGAAGGCCACAACACCGAGGAGGACACGCACCGAGGAAGACACTAGCACCTGAGGAAGACATAACACCGAGGAAGACACAACCTGAGGAAGACACAACACCGAGGAGGACACAACACCGAGGAGGACACAACACCGAGGAAGACACAACACCGAGGAGGACACAACACCGAGAAGACACAACACCGAGGAGGACACAACACCGAGGAGGACACAACACCGAGGAAGACCGCAACACTGAGGAGGACACAACACCGAGGAAGACACAACACCGAGGGACACAACACCGAGGAGGACACAACACCGAGGAAGACACAACACCGAGGAAGACACAACACTGAGAGGGCACAACACCGAGGAGGACACAACACCGAGGAAGACACAACACCGGGGAAGACCCAACACCGAGGAAGACACAACACTGAGGAAGACATAGCACCGAGGAAGACATAACCTGAGGAGGACAACACCGAGGAAGACACAACACTGAGGAAGACACAACACTGAGGAAGACACAACACCGAGAGAACCTAACACCGAGGAAGACACAACACCGGGAGGACACAACACCGAGGAAGACTACAACACCGAGGAAGACACAACACCGGGGAGGACACAACACCGAGGAAGACACAACACCGAGGAAGACACCGACCGAGGAAGACACAACACTGGGAGGACACAACACCGAGGAAGACCTGGCACCGAGGAAGACATAACACCGAGGAAGGGCACAACACCGAGACCTACAACACCGAGGGAGGACACAACACCGAGGAGGACCTTAGCACCGAGGAAGACACAACTGCGAGGGACACAACACCGAGGAAGACACAACACCGAGGGAGACACAACGCCTCGAGGGAGGACACTGGCACTACGAGGAAGACACAACTTCGGGGAGGACACAACACCGAGGAAGACACAACACCGAGGAGGACCTGAAGCACCGAGGAGGACGCACAACACCGAGGAAGACACAACACTGAGGAAGACTACAACACCGAGGAAGACACAACACTGAGGGAGGACACAACACCGAGGAAGACACAACACCGAGGAAGACCTGACACCGAGGAAGACACAACACCGAGGAAGACACAACACCGGAAGACACAACACCGAGGAAGACACAACACCGAGGAAGACACAACACCGAGGAGGCCTGGCACCGAGGAGGCACACAGCACCGAGAGGAACCCGCAACACCGAGGAAGGACACGGCACCGAGGAAGACCTGCACCGAGGAGGGCATAACATGAGGAAGACACAACACCGGGGAGGACACAACACCGAGGGAGGACACAACACTGAGGAAGACACAACACTGGGAGGACACAACACCGAGGAGGACACAACACCGAGGAAGACACAACACTAGGAGGACACAACCTGAGGAAGACACAACACCGAGGAAGACACAACACCGAGGAAGACACAACACTGGAGGGGAGGACACAACACCGAGGAGGACACAACACTGAGGGAGGACACAACACTGAGGAGGAAGACAACACTGAGGAAGACACAACACTGAGAAGCACAACACTGAGGAGGCACAACACCGAGGAAGACACAACACCGAGGAAGACACAACACCGAGGAAGACACACACTGAGGAGGACACAACACCGAGGAAGCACAACACTGAGGAAGACACAACACCGAGGAAGACACAACACTGAGGAAGACACACACACTGAGGAGGATGAAACAACACTGAGGAAGACACAACACTGAGGAGGACACAACACTGAGGAAGACACAACACTGAGGAGGAGACACAACACTGAGGAGGACACAACACCGAGGAGGACACACACCACTGAGGAAGACACAACACTGAGGAGGGACACACTGAGAGGACACAACACGAGAAGACACAACACTGAGGAGGACACACACTGAGGAGGACACAACACTGGGAAGACACAACACTGAGGAGGACAGCACCGAGGAGGACACACACCGAGGAGGAACAACACTGAGGAAGACACACTGAGGAGGACAACACTGAGGAGACACAACACTGAGGAAGACACAAATGGAGGAGACACAACACTGAGGAAGGCCACGAGGAAGACACAACACTGAGGAGGCCACCACTGAGGAGGACACAAAACTGAGGAGGGACACAACACTGAGGAAGACACAACACTGAGGAGGACACAACACTGAGGAGGACATACCTAGGAGGACATAACACTGAGGAGGACACAACACCAGGAGGACACAAACACTGAGGAAGACACAACACTGAGGAGGACACAACACTGAGGGGAGGACACAACACCGAGGAAGACACAACACTGAGGAAGACACAACACTGAGGAGGACACAACACTGAGGAAGACATAAATACTGAGGAAGACACAAAACTGAGGAAGACATAACACTGAGGAAGACATAAATACTGAGGAAGACATAACATCGAGGAAGACACACTGAGGGAGGACACAACACCGAGGAGGACACACCGGGGACAATACTGAGGAGGACATAACACTGAGGAGGACAAACACTGAGGAGGAGACAGGGCATAAACACTGAGGAAGACATAATACTGAGGAAGACACAACACTGAGGAAGACACAACACTGAGGAAGACATAACATTGAGGAAGACATAACACTGAGGAGGACATAACACTGAGGGAACAACACGAGGAAGACACACGAGAAGACACAAACTGAGGAAGACACAACACTGAGGAAGACATAACACTGAGGAGGACATAACACTCAGGAAGACACAATACTGAGGAGGACACAACACGAGGGACATAACACTGAGGAGGACACAACACTGAGGAGGACACAACACGAGGAAGACACAACACGAAAGACACAACACAGGAAGCAATACTGAGGAGACATAACACTGAGGAGGACACAACACTGAGGGAAGACAACAGTGAGGAACACAACACTGAGGAGGACACAACACTGGAGGAGGACATAACATACTGAGGAGGACATAACACTGAGGAGGAATACAAATGAGGGGAGGGACACAAATACTGAGGAAGACATAACACTGAGGAGGACATAACACTGAGGAAGACATACAACACTGAGGAGGACATCAACATTGAGGAGGACATAACACGAGGAGGACTGAGGAGACACAACACTGAGAAGACACAGAGGGAGGAGACATAACATTGAGGAAGCAGGCAACATTGAGGAAGACACAACACTGAGGAAGACACAACATTGAGGAAGACATCGAGGGAGACACAATACTGAGGAGGACACAACATTGAGGAAGACATACGAGAGGACATAACACCGAGGAAGACATAACACTGAGGAAGACACAACACTGAGGAAGACATAACACTGAGGAAGACACAACACTGAGGAAGACATAACACTGAGGAGGACATAACACTGAGGAGGACAACATTGAGGAAGACATAACACTGAGGAGGACAACAGGAATGCAAACACTGAGGAAGACACATACTGAGGAAGACATAAAACTGAGGAGGACATAACACGAGAAGACATACAGAGGAGGACATAACACTGAGGAAGACATAACACTGAGGAAGACATAACACTGAGGAAGACATAACACTGAGGAGGACATAACACTGAGGGAGACACAACACGAGGAGGACACAACACTGAGGAGGACACAACACTGAGGAAGACACAACACTGGGAGGACACAACACTGAGGAAGACACAACACTGAGGAAGATACAAACTTCACCAGTACAAACATATAAATATCTCACAGTTATTACTACAGCTCAAGATTGTTGGTGAAGAAGTTTTTGATGATGGTGGATGTGGCAGGTTGTTGGTGGTGGTGGAGGTGGTGGTAGTGCTTGTGGAGAAGGGTGGTGGTGGTGGTGGTGTAGAGGGTGGTAGTAGAGAATGTTAAAGTAGTGTGGTGGTGGTGGTGGAGGGTGGTGCAGGTGGTTGTGGTGGAGGAAGGTGCTGGATGGAGTGTGTGTGTGTGTGTGTGTGTGTGTGTGTGTGTGAGTGGTGAGAGAATGATGGTTAATGACGCTACGTGTTGAGGCTGTCAGATGGCGTTTTGTTCTGGCCGACGCCGTTCTTCATTGGTGACGTGTTGGGGTACAGGAGTTGGCTTATCAACCTACTACCCTCATGGTGAGCTGCTGTGTTGTGTTGTAGTGTTGTGTTGTGGTGGTGGTCTTGTTGTGTTGTAGGTTGTGTTGTGGTGGTGGTCTTGTTGTGTTGATGGTGTTGTGGTGGTGGCTTGGTTGTTATGTTGTGTTGTGGTGGTGGTCTTGTTGTGTTATGTGTGGTGGTGGTCTTGGTTATGGTTGTGTTGTGGTGGTGGTCTTGTTGTGTTATGTTGTGTTGTGGTGGTGGTCTTGTTGTGTTATGTTGTGTTGTGGTGGTGGTCTTGGTTATGTTGTGTTGTGTGTGGTGGTGGTCTTGTTGTGTTATGTTGGTTGTGGTGGTGGTCTTGTTGTGTTATGTTGTGTTGTGGTGGTGGTCTTGTTGTTATGTTGTGTTGTGGTGGTGGTCTTGTTGTGTTATGTTGTGTTGGGTGGTGGTCTGTTGTGTTATGTTGTGTTGTGTGTGGTCTTGTTGTGTTATGTGGTGGTTCTTGTGTGTTATGTTGTGTTGTGGTGGGGTCTTGTTGTGTTGTTGTGTTGTGGTGTCTTGTTGTGTTATGTTGTGTTGTGGTGGTGGTCTTGTTGTGTTATGTTGTGTTGTGGTGGTGGTCTTGTTGTGTTATGTTGTGTTGTGGTGGTGGTCGTGTGTTATGTTGTGTTGTGGTGGTGTTCTGTTGTGTTATGTTGTGTTGTGGTGGTGGTCTTGTTGTGTTATGTTGTGTTGTGGTGGTGTGTTGTGTTATGTTGTGTTGTGGTGGTGGTCTTGTTGTGTTATGTTGTGTTGTGGTGGTGGTCTTGTTGTGTTATGTTGTGTTGTGGTGGTGGTCGTGTTGTGTTATGTTGTGTTGTGGTGGTCTTGTTGTCTTGTGTTGCTGTTGTGTTGTGTTTTGGCCACTGTGTTGTTTGCTGGGGGAGGAGAGGAGGATGGGAGGAGGAGGAGGATGAGGGGAGGAAGAGGAGGATGGGAGGGAGGAAGAGGAGGATGGGAGGGGAGGAAGAGGAGGATGGGAGGAGGAAGAGAGAGGATGGGAGGAGGAGAAGAGGAGGATGGAGGGGAGGAAGAGGAGGATGGGAGGAGGAAGAGGAGGATGGGAGGGGGGAGGAAGAGAGGAGGACGAACAGGAGGAGGAGGGGAGGAGGAGAGATCAGTGCCACATCGGGGGACACCTCATGGCACTCAAACCAAGGTGTAACTTGAGTGTTTCTGGTGTAAGGAGCCCCCTGGGCCGCCACCGGCTACCTATCTCCCCACTACCTGTCAATCTCCCCACCCTCCTTCTCCCCACTACCTGTCAATCTCCCCACCCCTCCTCTCCCACTTACCTGTCAATCTCCCCACTTACTTCACCCCCTTCCTATACCTGCTTCTCCCTTCTTTCCTCTCCCACTACTCATCATTCTCCCCGTTCTTTCTCCCTTGCAAACACTGTCTCATGAATAAAGCGAGTCTGATTTTATTATTTTCAGATCCTAGACTTTAAAAAAAAATATAGTCTTTTCCTGGTGACCCCGAAGCCTGACCTGGAATCTTGACCTTAACTCGTGACCTCAAAGCCTGACCTGGAATCTTGACTTGACTTGACCCACTCTGTGACTTCTCAACTTTGGACCCTTATAAAGAGTGCAGTTCTGACGTCACTAGAGAGAGAGAGAGAGAGAGAGAGAGAGAGAGAGAGAGAGAGATGTGTGTGTGTGTGTGTGTGTGCAGATGGGTAGGCGTGCGTGTCTATGTGTACACGTGTGCAATGTGTGTTACGGACGGACAAACAAACACAGTTGATATAATTGAACGCACTCCATGGTGTAAATGAACGCGCGCGAGAGAGAGAGAGAGAGAGAGAGAGAGAGATGGGAGGAGTAAGTTTCCTAAATTAAAAAGTGAGTTATGGGGTAGAGTGCCGCTGCTACCAGGACAACGACACCCTTTTCAATCTATACAGTATTTATTTATCTATATATGCCTATTTGTCTCATATATCTGCATTCATTCACACACACACACACACACACACACACACACACACACACACACACACACAGGAGGAGGGGCGGTGAAGAAGATTGAGGAGAGGTTGGAGAGAAGAGGAGATGGTGGAGGGGTGGAGGGGAAAGGAGAGTAGGTTAGTTAGGGATAGTGTGTTAGGTCAGTGTAGTTAGATAGTGTTAGTGTTGTCAGTGTTAGATAGTGTTAGTGCTAGCTTAGTGTTAGGTTAAGTTAGGTTAGGATAGTGTTGTAAGCAGGTTAGGTTAGGATAGTGTATAGCTTAGTGTTAGGTTGGATGTGTTAGAAAGCTAGGTTAGTGTAGTTAGGTTAGTATAGTGTAGGTTAGGATAGTGTTAGGTAGGTTGTGTTAGTATAGTGTAAGGTTAGTATAGTGTTAGGTTAGGATAGTTATGTTAGCTTTAGTGTTGTGTATAGTGTTAGGTTAGTATAAGTTAGGTTAGTATAGTGAGTGTTGTTTTAAAGTGGTGTTTATGTTGTTAGGATAGTGTTAGTGTTATGTCAGTGTTAGGTCTGATAGTGTTAGTGTTAGTTTTAGTGTTGGGTTAGTGTTGAGGTTAGGAAGTAGGTAATATATAGTGTTAGGTTAGTATAGTAGTTGAGGGATAGTGTTAGTGTTAGGTAGTTAGTATGGTGTGTGTTAGTATAGTGTTGAGGTTAGGATAGTGTTGGGGTGTAGTTTGTGTTAGTATAGTGTTAGGTTAGTATAGTGTTAGTGTTAGCTTAGTGGAGTGTTAGTGTTAGGTTAGGATAGTGTTAGTGTTAGGTTAGTGTTAGTGGCATAATGAGGTGAAATAAACTGGGGTGGTTATTCTTCAGGTGATCCTCCTTTATGAATACTACTCGGTCATTCCTCGATGATTTTATATACATGAGTGAGAAGTTTTGGGACACCCTGTATGTTTAAGCTCCTTCCTTTCCTCCCCCTTCCTTCCTCCTCTCTCTCTTTCTCCTCTTCTCTCCTCCCTTCCTGTGAACCACCACAGACAGACCAGAGGGAGGGAGAGAGAGGAAGAGGGAGGTGAGGGAAGGAGGGGGAAGGTGAAGGGAGAGGTGAGGATGAGGAGAGGGGGGGAAGTAGAGAATGAGGTAGGGAGTGGGGTTGAGGTAAGGGGGGGTGGGTTGTGATAGGGAATTTCTTTTATTTAATTTATGACTGGGGGAAGGAGGGCATGATGGCTGGAAGGGGGGAGAAAGGGAGCGGAAGGGAAGGGGAGGGTGAAGTCCTGAGTTAATCCTATGATGTTGTTTAATCCTGTAAACAAGACGCCCGTCCCTGGTTCTTTAATGCCTGCGGGAGAAGGGAGGTGAGGGGGCATGGGAGAAAGAAGTAAGGGGAAGGGAGAAGAAGAGATGGGGACGTAGAGAGGAAGGGAGAGAAGGGGTAATATGAAGGAGGAAGGGAGGAAGGAAGAAGAAAAGGGAAGATAAGAGATGGAACGAGGTAGGTAGTGTGGGGGAGAGACAGACACACAGAGAGAGACAGCAGAGAGAGACAGACACAGAGAGAGGCACACAGAGAGAGAGACAGACACACAGAGAGACAGAGACACACAGAGAGACAGACACACAGAGAGAGACGGGACACACAGAGAGACAGACACAGAGAGAGACAGACACACAGAGACAGACACACAGAGACAGACACACAGAGAGAGACAGACACACAGAGAGAGACAGACACAGAGAGAGACAGACACACAGAGAGACAGACACACAGAGAGACACACAGAGAGAGACAGACACACAGAGAGACAGACACACAGAGAGAGACAGACACACAGAGAGAGCAGACAGGGAGAGGACACACAGAGAGAGACAGACACACAAGAGAGACAGACACAGAGAGAGACAGACACACAGAGAGACAGACACAGAGAGAGACAGACACACAGAGAGAGACAGGACACAGAGAAAGGACACAGAGAGACAGACACACAGAGAGAGACAGACACACAGAGAGACAGACACACAGAGAGACAGACACACAGAGAGACAGACACACAGAGAGAGACAGACACACAGAGAGAGACAGACACACAGAGAGGAGCAGACACAGAGAGAGACAGCACACAGAGAGAGACAGACACACAGAGAGACAGACACACAGAGAGACATACACAGAGAGAGACAGACACAGAGAGACAGGACACAGAGAGAGACAGACACAGAGAGACACACACAGAGAGACAGACACACAGAGAGACAGACACACAGAGAGACAGACACACAGAGAGAGACAGACACAGAGAGAGACACACAGAGAGAGACAGACACACAGAGACAGACACACAGAGAGAGACAGACACAGAGAGAGACGACACACAGAGAGAGACAGGACACACAGAGAGAGACAGACACACAGAGAGAGACGAGACACACACAGAGAGACAGACACACAGAGAGACAGACACAGAGAGACAGACACAGAGAGACAGACACAGAGAGGACAGACACACAGAGAGACAGACACACAGAGAGAGACACACAGACACACAGAGAGAGACAGACACACAGAGAGACAGACACACAGAGAGAGACAGACACACAGAGAGAGACAGACACACAGAGAGACAGACACACAGAGAGACAGACACACAGAGAGAGACAGACACACAGAGAGAGGCAGACACACAGAGAGACAGACACACAGAGAGAGACAGACACACAGAGAGAGACAGACACACAGAGAGACAGACACACACAGAGAGACAGACACAGAGAGACAGACACACAGAGAAGCAGACACACAGAGAGACAGAGAGACAGACACACAGAGAGACAGACACACAGAGAGAGACAGACACACACAGAGAGAGACAGACACACAGAGAGAGACAGACACACAGGAGAGCAGACACACAGAGAGAGACAGACACAGAGAGAGACAGACACAGCAGACACAGAGAGACAGACACACGAGAGAGACAGACACACAGAGAGAGACAGACACACAGAGAGACAGACACACAGAGGAGACAGACACACAGAGAGACAGACACACAGAGAGACAGACACAGAGACAGACACACAGAGACAGACACACAGAGAGACAGACACACAGAGAGACAGACACACACAGAGAGACAGACACACAGAGAGACAGACACACACAGAGACAGACACACAGAGACAGACACAACACAGAGAGACAGAGAGACAGAGACACACACAGAGAGACAGACACAGAGACAGACACACAGAGAGCACAGAGAGACAGACACACAGAGACAGACACACAGAGAGAGACAGACAAGAGAGAGACAGACACAGAGAGACAGACACACAGAGAGACAGACACACAGAGAGACAGACACACAGAGAGAGACACACAGAGAGACAGACACACAGAGAGAGAAACACAGAGAGACAGACACACAGAGAGAGACAGACACACAGAGAGAGACAGCACAGACACACAGAGAGACAGACACACAGAGAGACAGACACACAGAGAGAGAGACACACAGAGAGAGACAGACACACAGAGAGAAACAGAAGACAGACAGACAGACAGAGACGTATTTATCCACACCACAGCCTCCTAACATCGTCTTATAAGGGTATTAAAAAATCACCTTTAAATCATACACAAGTCTATTTACAGTGCTACTCTCACCATCCCTCCTCCTCCTCTTCTTCTCATCTTCCTTCTATTCCTCTTCCTCCTTCGTCTTCTCCTCCTTGTTTTCATTTTATTCCTCCTCCTTTGTTATCCATTTTTCCTTACACTATTACGTTAATTACTCACCTGATTACAGCACCTGGAGGACGTAAGCATGGAGAGGTCATGGAAATGGATGATTATTTTCACCCTGAGGGGGAAGGGGAGGGCTGGAGGGGAGGAGGGGACGGAGACCTGTTTTGGTGTCTCGTGATGGTGAAAATTTTCAATGTTGATAAAGAACCACGAGCCAAATGGGTAAATTTGTTTTCGTTTTTTTTTTTTTTAGATACGGACTAACTTAATGTAACCTAACTAAGATGTACATTAGGATAGTTATGTTGTTTTAGGTTAGGTTAGGTGTTGTGTAGAGAGGTGGTTTTAGTCGAGGTGTTCGTGGCAGTTTTCCAACATTGGTCGTCTTGTCGCCGTGACACATGGAGGAATTGCAATTTTATTTCATTTGTTCTCTGTTTATTTATTCCTTTTAATTTCTACCTGTCTTGTTTTTTCTGTTGCTGTTACACATGTTTACAGCAGGTGTCACGTATATTACAGGTGTGTGTTAAGTTTGGGTAAGGCAGAAAGATAATTACCCCAGTTGTTGTGTCCAGACTGTAGTTACTATGGCGGGTTATTAATCATGAATAATTATTTTCTCAATTTATTTCAGTCACAAAATGAATTATTTCTCGGTACTGTATAATAATAAACTAGTAGCATAATATATTTAGCGAGCGTTGGCGTATTTTTTTTTTCCACCACAATTTTGAGAATGTTGGCCACGGGTGTTTTGTTTCAGTGAGTAGAGCCGTTCAGAGCGTCTTATAGAGCCGTTCAGAGCGTCTTATAAGGAATCAGTATCATCTGCTGTTTGTTTAATGATCGCGTACATCGATATATCATCATCCGGCGTCTCGTAAATCCAAAAATATAAGATTTATCTCCACGCCTGAAGCGACTTTTAAGAGTCCATGTTGCAGTTTGATGCCCCAACCGCAAATTACTGAACTCATCCTCACCTTCGCCGGGGTAGAACAAACTCTTTAATATATTTACTGGTCAAATAAGCATCTGGCATCGATGTTACAATGGCGGTATTTTGAAGTCACAGTAAAAATCCGTGTCATGCGCAAGTTCAAAGACAAGCTTACTGCGCCAGGTGTTCTGTAAATATTTGTGGAGGTGCGCGCCAAAGAGATTTACTGTGCGTGCGACTTTCGGTTTTTTTGGTGGTGAACGTATCGGTAGCCATGTTAGGTGAGGCTTTTATCTCTGCCGTCAGCTGATCGTGAGTCTTCATGGTCAATTACTATTATTTTTTTATTATAACCACAATATTACCTTTATCCGATGTTAGTTATTCTTATTAATGAACTTTGTAAATATTTGTTGAAGACCGCGCCATTGTGATTGACTGTGCGTGTAACATTTTTATTTTTTTTTGAGGGCGGCAAACGTATCGGGCTGACATTTTAGGTGAGGTTTTTAATTACCGACTAATATTATGTTCCGTTAATTATGTCTCTTATTTTATATTCTTATGGATAATTTTAACTTAGTAAAAATCTCACCAGTTTTATATTTGTGTATTTATTTGGTATGTGTGTTAGTCGATAATTTTAGAGACGGTTGTGAGTACCCCTTCAACTTCACCTCTTCCCTCCCTTTCCCCACTCCTCCCTCTCCCACACTCCTCTCTCTCTCTCTCACACTCCTCCCTCTCCCACA
Organism: Homarus americanus; assembly: GCF_018991925.1. Classification (NCBI taxonomy): domain Eukaryota; kingdom Metazoa; phylum Arthropoda; class Malacostraca; order Decapoda; family Nephropidae; genus Homarus; species Homarus americanus. The sequence continues at coordinate 145,341 of NW_024730867.1, forward strand.
TTCCTCCCTCTCTCACAGTCCTCCCCTTATGTAAACAGAGAACATTACGCCTCTTTTTTTAATCTGGGGGAACTTAATTTATGCTTATTACACTGGCATTCACTACTCTCTCTCTGTATATTTCTGTATATTTCACCTTCCGACCAATGAGAAGCGTATACCCAGTTGCTAGGCAGCCAATGGTACCGCGAGGTGTTTATCCAGTAGCCAATTGGGATGTGAGGTGGTAGTCCAGTAGCCAATTGGGATGTGAGGGTTGTCCAGTAGCCAATGGTAGAGCGAGGTGGTTGTCCAGTAGCCAATGGTAGCTCGAGGTGGTTGTCCAGTAGCCAATGGTAGAGCGAGGTGGTTGTCCAGTAGCCAATGGTAGCTCGAGGTGGTTGTTCAATGTCCAGCTGTAGCCAATGGTAGTCGAGGTGGTTGTCCAGTAGCCAATTGTAGCTCGAGGTGGTTGTCCAGTAGCCAATGGTAGCTCGAGGTGGTTGTGCAGTAGCCAATAGGTAGCCCGAAGTGCATGGTTGTCCAATAGCCAGTCGGAATGAATTGAAGGGTCGATGTCAAACAATTCAGGATGGATAAATACTCGTACAAACATCTGTAAGTATGTATGTATGTATGTATATCAGGACCATATACTACTGTATAACTTAACTCATTACACTAACGAGACAGTGTGTGTGTGTGTGTGTGTGTGTGTGTGTGTGTGTGTGTGTGTGTGTGTGTGTGTGTGTGTGAGAGTGTGTGTGTGTGTGTGTGTGTGTGTGTGTGTGTGTGTGTGTGTGTGTGTGTGTGTGTGTGTGTGTGTGTGTGTGAGAGTGTGTGTGTGTGTGTGTGTGTGTGTGTGTGAGAGTGTGTGTGTGTGTGTGTGTGTGAGTGTGTGTGTGTGTGTGTGTGTGTGTGTGTGTGTGTGTGTGTGTGTTATGATAGAACACCCACTTAAGGAGGAGCCCATAACTGGTGAGCCTTCATCTCACACGCTGTATTGTGACCTTCTTGTTATCATAATAATCATCTTAAAATTCAGTACTTTGTCTACCTGAGGGGACGGGTAGTAGGGGGAGGTGTGGGTAGGGGTGATAGAGGGAGGGGTGGTTGGAGGTAGAGGTTGGGGGTTGGGGAGGGGGTGGTTGGAGGAGGGGTGGTTGGAGGTAGGGTGGTTGAGTTGGGGTGGTTGGAGTTGGTTGGAGGTAGGGGTGGTTGGAGGTTGGGGTGGTTGGAGGTAGGGGTGGTTGGAGGGAGGGGGTGGTTGGAGGTAGGGGTGGTTGGAGGTAGGGGTGGATAGAGGGAAGGATGGATAGAGGCAGGGGGTGGATTGGTCTAAAAGGAAACTGAAGAATATGTGTAAATTTAATGGTAAACTATAGTATATCTGTGTATGCTTTTGGTCATATAAAGTTAACACACTTTTTGATGTGTTTTTAAGTGAGTTAGTTATTTGTCTTGCTACTTCACCCGTTACCACTACCATCACTCTCACCATCGCTACTACTACTACTACTACTACTTTTTTTTTCTACTACTACTACTACTTTTTTTTTTTAACGTGGCCTCCAGCCTCCCCCAATAGCCACACCTTCGCCACCATTTATTTACCTTAATATTAAATATCCTAATACATAAGAAGCTATCCTATCTGTGTTAAATTAGTTGAGCCGCAGATCTATGCGGCATTCAGTGACTGTAGCCTCATAGTCAATATCTGCAGCAGTTGTCGGAGTAGGGGCAGAAGCTCTCGTTCCCCTGAGGCAGAGCAAAGCCGACCGAAGGAGAGAGAAGGACAGTCGACATCTCATCCAGGCTGTAACATAACTTCTGGGCTGCTGCTTCTGTTCGGAGATCAGCTCCGCGAGTCTGGCGTAGAAACATCTTGCACTTGGGCCCATCCCACCAGAGGTTGTGAACACGAGAGGAGTGAAGCTGCCTTGATCAACATTTTGAATTCTCTCCCCATATGCCCTTCTCTTGTCGTTCTCGTTCCTCCTATGTGCAGCATCGAGAGCTAGGTTACGGTGACAAACGGCCATGGGATCAAAAATCCTGATGTCGAAGAAAGCTCGCTGTCCCCGCGTCCAGAATCCTCGAGCACTGACGTCCACACGGGCTTCGTTAGATGTGTTTGAAGTCCTGTGTTGGAAGATCTCGCCATCCAGTGGAAGGAGGGTCGGTTCTACCATGACGTCCCGGCAGATTTCCTTCAACATATTTGCTGTGAGATCCCTTACCTCGTCATGCCTCATGCATATGAAGCCCCCCTTCTTGCAGACCATGGCGTGATCGCCATCATAGGGAGAGCCACACACGCATTGGGAGGGCAAACCATCTACTGGCCAACCGTACCTTAGAGCAATGGCATCTGTAAATTCTTGTTTGTTAAGGCTGAAACCATTTGCCCTTATCGGTAACGTAGTTAACCAGTTCGAGGCGCCCACCTCCTGCGCTATAGCTACTTTTTTTGTCAAATTTTCTGGAACCAGCAGCAATAGTTGCTGCAACATGTCATTTTGGCAGTGCTGCCGATCTGTTGTAATGGACCTACGGATCTTATTAACTTCGCTGGTGTCCACTTCCCCTGTTGCATTCTGGGCTATTATGTGGTCAGTGAGGGCTGCCGTGAGCTTAAGTGAATTTTGATGTTCAGAGTCAGCAATCTCCTCTGGATTAGTTAGTCCCATCCCTCCCAGTCTTGGTGGAAGTGCAAGAAGTGTTCTTTCTGCTCGGGTTAAGTCAGGGTGTTTCACTAGTTTGGGAATGAACTTGACACTGATTGCTTCTTCCAAAGGGTGGAGGAGGGGTCCGATCTCAGGGATGGTACGCATCAGGTAGTTCCAACGATGCTTGACTCCATGGGTGAATGCTGCAAAGGCCGCATGTGGCTCTGTGTTAGCAATCTCCGATAGAGCTTGGATTTCGCTCACCCACTCATTCACCTTTCCCGCTACGTACTGGGTCTTGAAGTCCGTAGTGCCAATTACTGCGCCTAGATGTCTTTGGCCGTCCTTAGTTATTTTGACCTCACTTTCGCCGAAAACCTCCAAAGCCCGATCATAATGATCTGGCTTCACGATGAGGAAGGATTTGCTGGCGTTTGGGTGGTACCCTATTTGTGGACCTCGCGATGTTACCAGGTCCCACCACTTTTTGATGTCCTCCACTTTTCCTGCTCCTGTAAGGTCATCAGCATATGCCACTTGTTTGACCCCAGTTGTTTCAAACTTTATTTCTTGTTGGAGCACTGATAGGCCTATTGCATACATTGCCATTGCAACGGGGTCCCCCTGTGTTGTTCCCTCAGTCGACTGTAGGATGGTATCACCTCGTAGAGCCTTGTTGTTTACTATGTAGAGGTCTGATGGATTCCTATACGAGTTTTCAACATACATCGCAAAGCTAGGACACTTGATCTTGATGTTGTGCAGTGCAGCCTTGCGGTTAAGTATGTTGAATGCGTTTGAAGCATCCACCAAGAGAACGGCCTCACAATCACGCTGCTCAAATACTACTTCTACTACTACTACTATGCTGTGTCCTCCACCTCTTCCCTCCGCTACTAAAGGTCGACCGGTGACCCCGCCTCCCTTTTATGGCTGAGCCTTTGTCGGTCCTTCTACAGGTCATCCATCACGGCGTCTGCTTGTCCCACCCCCTGGCCCATCCCTTGGTTCTGGCCCTCTCTCTCTTGACCCACCCCTTAGTCCAACTCTTGGTTTTGGCTCTCTCTCTTGGCCCACCCCTTGACCCACCCCGTGCTCCAAGATCACCTTCCCAGTGGCCCACCATCCTAAAATCCTCTTTTGACCCACCTTGTAGCTCGGCCCCTAACCCACCTCCCTGACCTACCTCACAACCCACCCACCCTCCCACCACTCCACCCACTCTTGAAGGAGGTGCTGAATAGCTTACAGTGAAACAGTACATTCGTTACGGTAAAGTATTGTAATTAACTAAAATTTATCGTTTCGTAAAAAGAAAAAAAAAACTTTGATTCGAATAAACTTTACATACTAGAAAAAAGTTGTAGTTAAGATTTCCTGTTCGGTACACTCAGGTAGGTAATTACCCTAATTAAAACGTCAGGTAGGAGTTAAACGTCTTGATCAACTCCGGTAAATCTCCACCTGGTAGTAAGCAAAGGGTTAAATTTATGTAAGAAAAAAAAAACAAATTCCGACTTTTTTTTATTTCCTTCTCTAACTCGTGATGTGAGAAGGTATGTCTGATTGGTTCTCTCAAGGTTGAGGTATAAAGATGGCGTCTGATGGGTGTAGAGACTCTACTGTGGCTGGGTTATAGTTATTCTTATGGGGAAAATAGGTAGAAAAAGTTCACCTGAAGATTAGGAACCTCAAGATATTTTACGCTACCGGGGGAGGAGGGTGAGGTTAGGTTAGGTTAAAATTAAGTTAAGGTTATGTTAATATTAGTTTAAGGTTAGGTTACGTTTATTAAGGTTAAGATTAGGGTTAGGTTAGGTTAAGGCAAGAATAGGTTACCGTTAGGGTAGTAAATCCTTAGGTGATGTATTCTGGTGGCTGTGTTGTTTTAGCTCTCTCTCTCTCTCTCTCTCTCTCTCTCTCACACACACTATTTAATTTACCACGATAAATCACTTCCCTTTGTCTATATACAGTATCTATCTATCTATCTACTTATCTATCTATCTATCTATCTATCTACTTATCTATCTATCTATCTATCTATCTCAGCTTCTTAATCCGGGCATAAAAACCCCACAAAAGCTGCTCACCTGTAGGATAATCACCTGGATAATCTAATCCCCACTAATCACTACCATTATCTCCCCCCATTAAGCTCAACCATTCACTTAGATGGTAGTTAGTATGGTAATAAATAATGGAAGGGAGGGATTATATATCTATCAGGTAATGGATAATAATAATGGTAAATTAACATAACAGGTTAAAGGGGATTGGTGGTTTGGTGCATTGGTGATTGGTTGATTGGTATATGGTGGTTATATTGGTGATATTGGTAACATTGGTTGAGTGGTAACATACATACATGGTACTTTTATTATTATTATTATTATTGTTGTATCATTTTCTTTATTTAGTTTCTATATTGGGTTGAATAATAGACAGCAGTTAGAAATATAGTCGGTTTTATTTTGCTGACAGTCGCTTGGGTACGAGATGGTCGGGTTCGGATTCGCTAAGGTTTCTTGTGGTGAATATTCCTGGTCTGAACCTTGATGAATCGACTCCCCTTTGGTCACTGTTTTTGGCGGGAGTTTGTGGTCGACGGCCGGTGTTTGAGTTATGCAGGGAGTGAGAGGTTTATTGATGTCTCTCTCTCTCTCTCTCTCTTTCTTTTTATCTCTTGTCTATCTATATTTATCTATCAATCTATCTGTTTATCTACGTATCTGTCCTTAACTTTCTCAGTGTCTCTCATGATGCCAGTCAATTTGCTTGTGTCAGCCAATCAGAGCGTCTAGCAGTTTATAGGTCAAAGCCTGCCTCATGTTTGCCTCTTTCAGCCAATCACAACGCGTTTCGTCATAACAATCGTACCCAATCATAACACGTTACGTCTTAAATGGTAGCCAATCACATCACTTTACATCATGATAAATGTTAGATAACCACTCACAACAAAACACGTCACAGTATGTCCTTGCGCGTGTCCCTTTTAGATCGCCATTACCTTCATGAATATTTTATCCTGAACCTTAAAATTACGATGAAATTTATGTATAGACTTTATCATTTCCACTCCGTAAAAATCACACGGAAAATGCGCGTAAATCTGACTAAGGGAATGTGCATAATGCAGCCAATAATGTGTGACGGCATCAACATCAAGTATGGTGACGTAGTGTTCCCTGATTGGCTGGTAATGGCGGATGGCGCCTTTTCCGTGGACTAACACCCAAAATAGGTGATAGGATGGCTTAAAATGGCTCTAATGCAGGCATATCACAGGGGTTAAGTGTCTAAACAAAGCACTGGCTTATTCCATGGTTGATCCGACATACACACCCACTGGCTTACCTACCTGGCTCACCTACCTGGCTTACCCCTCCTCGCACCCTCCCGCCATGTAGAGGTTTGAGTGGTCGGCGGTGCATGTAATCTGCTTCATTGATAGTATTTATCACTCACGATCTGGCCTCAAGAAGCACGCCGCTGGGTTTTTACGAGCGAGGAGGACGAACCCACCTGGTATTCTGCCGGTAATAAGAGGGGGGGGGCGTAGGGGTGGTCAGGTCACGGTAGAGGGGATTGTTGTGGGTAAAGGAGTTGATGTCTAGTAAAGTTGAGGGATAATTGAGGTGAAGATGGCATAAGGAAATGTTGTGTGGGAGGGGGGGCGTAGGGGTGGTCAGGTCACGGTAGAGGGGATTGTTGTGGGTAAAGGAGTTGATGTCTAGTAAAGTTGAGGGATAATTGAGGTGAAGATGGCATAAGGAAATGTTGTGTGGGAGGGGGTGGACAGGTGCTAGGCAGGGTGAGGGTAGGGGGGGTGACAGTGTGGGGGTAGGGAGGGGTGGACAGGGAGGTGACAGGGTAGGGAGGGGTGACAGGGTGAGGTAGGGAGGGGTGAGAGTAGGGAGGGGGTGAAGGGGAGGGGGTGACAGGGTAGGGAGGTGGGGTGACAAGGGGTGAGGGGTTGACAGTGAAGGGAGGGGTGACAGTGAGGTGGGAGGGTGAGGTGAGGGTAGGGAGGAGGACAGGGTGAGGGTAGGGAGGGTGACAGGGGTGAGGTAGGGAGGGGGTGACAGGGTGAGAGTAGGGAGGGGTGACAGGGGTGGGTGGGGAGGGTGACAGGGTGAGGTAGGGAGGGTGACAGGGTGAGGGTGGGGAGGGGTGACAGGGTGAGGGCAGGGAGGGGTGACAGGGTGGGGGTAGGAGGGTGACAGAGGGTAGGGAGGGGTGACAGAGGGTGAGGAGTAGGGAGGGGTGACTGCAGGGGAGGTGACAGGAGGGAGGGTGAGGGTGACAGGGTGAGGGTAGGGAGGGGTGACAGGGTGAGGGAGGGGAGGAGTGACAGGGTGGGGGTAGGGAGGAGGTGACAGGGTGAGGGTAGGGAGGGGGTGGGAGGGGTGACAGGGTGAGGGTAGGGAGGGGTGACAGGGTGAGGGTAGGGAGGGGTGACAGGGTGAGGGTAGGGAGGGGTGACAGGGTGAGGGTAGGGAGGGGTGACAGGGTGAGGGTAGGGAGGGGTGACAGGGTTAAAGTTGGTAAGGGTAATACCTCGTACACATACCAAACCTTCGGTACGCAAGGAGGCAACATGGCCGGTACTGCACTCGACCGCCTTCACTTCCCCAACTGTAAAGACAGGTACCCATTCACAGCTGGGTGACCTGGGAGGCTGTGGGAGTGTCTAGACGGCGAACCAGTGACCCGTACGACAGGTTACGAACAATGTACCCACTCGCCCACTACAACCCTCCGTAGATATGTAGTAACGTAGCCATAATGAAGGTACAAGGGTCTACACGGACTATAAGGACGGTACAATATATGTAGAATTTGGTCAAGCACAGACAGGTAATAAAGTCAGGTACGCTGTAGTTAGGGATAATACAGAGTAATTTAGATAATGGTAGTGATCAGTGCTCCACATTAAAGGTTGTACGATTGTCCGGGACAGGTGAGCGTCTGGTTCAGTGAGGGGGGGAGCATAAACCTCCTCTTGTGTCCGTCTGGGTGAGCGAGTTCCCCCTCCCCCCCTCCTCCTCCACCCCCCAGCCCCCCCAACCCCCCACATACACCTGAAGAATCTGGAGGAGAAAAATATCATAGATGTTCGTTAAAATTCCTTCCTCGAAATGTAATTGTCAAAATAGCTGGAGTCCTTAACCCCCCTTGAGTACTATATCTTTATCCTTTGAGTACAGTTTCATCCTACTACAGAGAGTTGCCAGTGGGTTGGTATTGTACTCAAGGGGTTAAGTCATCGTACTCAGGGGTTAACATATCCTACTCTATGGACTAATTCGTTGTACTCAAAAATTTTTACTCAAGAGATAAATATTTTATGGTATGATTATTGTATTTTTTACCCGCCAAAATACAATAAAATAGAAGAATTACAATTAAACAAACTATTAATACATCTGTTCCTTGTATTGTATTAAAAAAATCAAATAGACGGACTTATATATTAGGAATTTAACGAGGAATATTAGTAACTCCAAGTAAACAGATAACAACAACAACAATAATAATAATAATAATAATAATAATAATAATAATAATAATAAATGGTTTTGGGAGTATTTTATAGTTACAGATGGAAGATTTATCATTTTAATTTAGTACGAAGTTATTATCTAATGCAGGGGTTAAAACAGTGACCATTGAGGAAGGCAAATACATGATAAATATAACTAAAACACGTGTTGGTATTTGATTCACTTTAATTTATTATACAACAACAATAATAGATCCGGGTTGCTACAATACAGTGGAATAACAACTTTCTCTCTCTCTCTCTCTCTCTCTCTCTCTCTCTCTCTCTCTCTCTCTCTCTCTCTCACAGGCTGCTGACAGTGATTTGCTCTTATCTGGCAGGTCTATCCACGTTCCTAATTGGTTTTATCTTCTCGTGTTAAGTAAATCAACTTGAGCGAGGGAGCATGTGTGTGTGTGTGTGTGTGTGTGTGTGTGTGTGTGGTGTGTGTGTTGGGCCGTTTATACTCCGTTGTGGTCTAGACATAAGTAAAAAAAAACAGCGTGTAAATAATAATGATAACATCGCAGACAGACAGACAGCATTGAGAGACAGACAGACAGACAGACAGACAGACAGACAGACAGGAGACAGACAGACAGACAGACAGGAGACACCAATCACTACCACTTTATACAGACAGGATTGAAACAGCCAGAAAACCCAAACAGACAGACAGACCGATAGCTATGTATTCAGACAGGCATAAGACACACATTTAACCAGGACAGAGAGACAGACAGACAGACAGACAGGAGACGCCAATCACTACCACTTTGCGAGTGGTTCAGCAGGGCAGTAACCGGTCCAGTCAGTACAAGGTGAACCAGTCACTTCTGAGGCTCTTGACTGTATGTCCTCTCCCCTACTGACTGACTGGCTGGCTGACTGGTGCTGTGTTGTGAGGTGATGTTATAGCAGGTGTTGAGGTGATGTTATAGCAGGTGTTGTTAGATGATGATGTTATGATGTTATAGCAGGTGTTGAGGTGATGTTATAGCAGGTGTGGAGGTGATGTGTTAAGGTGTTGGTGAGGTGATGTCATAGCATAGCAGGTGATGTTATAGCAGGTGTTGAGGTGATGTTATAGCAGGTGTTGTGAGGTGATGTTATAGCAGGTGTTGAGGTGATGTTATAGCAGTGTTGTGATGATGTTATAGCAAGGTGTTGAGGTGATGTTATAGCAGGTGTTGAGGTGATGTTATAGCAGGTGTTGAGATGATGTTATAGCAGGTGATGTGAGGTGTGATGATGCCACTATATTGCAGGTGTTGAGGTGATGTCTGGCAGGTGTTGAGATGATGTTGGGTGAGGTGATGTTATAGCAGGTGTTGGTGTGATGGCAGGTGTTGAGATGATGTTACCTTAAGGTGTTTTGAGCAGGTGTTGAGGTGATGTCAGGTGTTGGTGATCATAGCAGGTGTTGAGGTGATGTTATAGCGGGTGTTGGTGATGTCATAGCAGTGTGTTGAGATGATGTTTGAGGTGATGTCATAGCAGGTGTTGTGAGTCATAGCAGGTGTGATGATGTCTAGCAGCAGATGTTAATTGCAGGGTGTTGGGGTGATGTCATAGCAGGTGTTGAGGTGATGATAGCAGGTGTTGAGGTGATGCAGGTGTTTTGAGGTGATGTTATAGCAGGTGTTGAGGTGATGTCATAGCAGGTGTTGAGGTGATGTTTTGTTAGATGAGGCAGGTGTTGGTGATGTTATAGGTGATGTCAGCAGGTGTTGGTGATGTTATAGCAGGTGTTGTTAGGTGAGCAGGTGTGTTGTTATAGCAGGTGTTGAGGTGAGAGTGTGTTGGCAGGTGTTGAGGTGATGTCATAGCAGGTGTTGAGGTGATGTTATAGCAGGTGTTGAGGTGATGTTATAGGTGTTGAAATTGATGTCATAGCAGGTGTTGGTGATGTTATAGCGGGTGTTGGTGATGTTATGTCAGGTGTTGAGTGATGTCATTAGCAGATGTTGAGGTGATGTGTTAGGTGCCGAGCAGGTGTTGAGGTGATGTTATAGCAGGTGTTGAGGTGATGTTATGGCAGGTGTTGAGGTGATGTCATAGCAGGTGTTGAGGTGATGTTATAGCAGGTGTTGAGGTGATGTTATAGCAGGTGTTGGTGATGTCATAGCAGGTGTTGGTGATGTTATAGCAGGTGTTGTTGGTGATTTCATAGCAGGTGTTGTTAGATGATGTTATAGCAGGTGTTGTGATGTTATAGCAGGTGTTGAGTGATGTTATAGCAGGTGTGAGGTGATGTTATAAAGCAGGTGCTGAGGGGTGATGTGTGCAGGTGTTGAGGGTGTCACTTAGCAGGTGTTGAGGTGATGTGTTTGAGGTGATGTTATAGCAGGTGTTGGGGTGAGGTGGATGTTATAGCAGGTGTTGGTGATGTGCTTGTTGAGGTGATGCTGAGCAGTATCAGGTGATGTTGAAAGAGGGGTGTTGGAGGTGATGCTTGCAGGTGTTGAGGTGATTGCAGGTGTTGAGGTGATGTTATAGTGTTGAGGTGATGTTGGTAAAGCAGGTGTTGGAGGTGATGTTATAGCAGGTGTTGAGGTGATGTCATAGCAGGTGTTGAGGTGATGCTTATAGCAGGTGTTGTAGGTGTGTGTTTAGCAGGTGTTGAGGTGATGTCACAGCAGGTGTTGAGGTGATGCTTATAGCAGGTGTTGTTAGGTGATTTACAGCAGGTAAGCAAGCGAGATGATGTTATAGCAGGTGTTGGAGGTGATGTTAAGTAGCAGGTGTTGAGGTGATGTTACAAGGGATGTTGTGTGCTTGTTGAGGTGATGTTATAGCAGGTGTTGAGGTGATGTTATAGCAGGTGTTGAGGTGATGTCATAGCAGGTGTTGAGGTGATGTATCGCAGGTGTTGAGGTGTTGTCATAGCAGGTGTTTTATTGTAGCAGGTGTGTTTTTATAGCAGGTATTGAAATGATGTCATATTAAGTGTTGTGTGCTGATATAAAATGTTGTGAAATAGTACAGTAATAGTAGTAATTAAATTATTATATATAGTAAAATTTATAGGGAAATAGTAGTTAAATATAAAGCGGTAGCAGTAATTAGATAGTAGTAATAGTAATAGTAGTAGCAGTAGTAAATATTATCATTATAAATGGTATGGGGTCAGGCTTGCCGTGTTGTCGGACCTGCATACTAATTCATGATTTAAACAAGCTAACACCTGGACGACTGAACAGATGTTCTTGAAAGTGTAGCTATTATTATTATTATTATTATTATTATTATTAGAGTTATTATTATTATTATTATTATTATTATTATTATTATTATTATTAGAGTTATTATTATTATTATTAGAGTTATTATTAGAGTTATTATTATTATTATTATTATTATTATTATTATTATTAGAGTTATTATTAGAGTTATTATTATTATTATTGTTATTGTTAGAGTTATTATTATTATTATTAGAGTTATTATTAGAGTTATTATTATTATTATTATTATTATTATTATTATTATTATTAGAGTTATTATTAGAGTTACTATTATTGTTATTGTTATTATTATTATTATTATTATTGTTATTATTATTGTTATTATTATTATTATTATTATTATTATTATTATTATTGTTGTTGTTATAGTCATTATTATTATTATTATCATTATTATTATTATTATTATTATTGTTGTTGTTGTTATAGTCATTATTATTATTATCATTATTATTATTATTATTATTATTATTATTATTATTATTATTATTATTATTATTATTATTATTATTTTTATTATTATTTTTATTATTATTTTTATTATTATTATTATTATTATTATTATTATTTTATTATTACTATTATTATTATTATTATTATTATTATTATTATTATTTGTTATTATTATTATTATTATTATTGTTATTATTATTATTATTATTATTATTATTATTATTATTATTGTCACTATTATTATTATTATTATTATTATTATTATTATTATTGTTATTATTATTATTATTCCTCGTTACAAATAATTCTCATAACACGACCTACGCCACATCCTGGTGAGACTCAAGTGCTCAAGTGTTTGTGTACAAGTGACCAAGTGCTCAAGTGTAGGTGTACGAGAGACCACTTAGTCTTGTGGCCAGGTGGTGAGTATATCCTGCCTGCCTACCTTATATTGCTATCACGCCTCTCCAGTGTTGTCAGATTATTGGTAAACTTTTCCATTGTTGTCAGATTATTGCATAGTCATGATAATATGGCTTATTTAATTGTCAGTAGTAGATTATGACAGTAGTAGATTATGACAGCAGTAGAATGACAGTAGATTATGACAGCAGTAGAATGACAATAGATTATGACAGCAGTAGAATGACAGTAGATTATGACAGCAGTAGAAGGACAGTAGATTATGGCAGCAGTAGAAGGACAGTAGATTATGACAGCAGTAGAATGACAGTAGCTTATGACAGCAGTAGAATGACAGTAGATTATGACAGTAGATTATGACCCTGTTTTGTGACATTATGACACCTTGGAAATTATAATAGTACTCGATCATGACACTAATGACACCATGACACTAATGACACATGACACTAATGACACATGACACTAATAACACAGGACACCTCAGTTGGACGTATCTATAAAGTAATCCAGGACCCAGAAGACCCTCCTGCTGTACCTCAGTCCTTGACCCCTTCGTCAGGTGGGTGTCCGGAGGTCCTAAGACGAGTGAGGTCACGGGAGAGAATGATAGAGTATAGGAATTTCCACAATGTAATTGGTCTCTCTCTCTCTCTCTCTCTCTCTCTCTCTCTCTCTCTCTCTCTCTCTCTCTCTAGGGAGGAGGGTAACCTGTAGATAATCCCCCCTCCTCCTCCCTCCTCCTCCTCCTCCTCCTCCTCTCTTTGAAATTGAAATTTAAGTCTGAAGCGATTGATTTTATTGTGGCCTAAAGTTCTGATTACTGGGAGATATGGTGTGTGTGTGTGTGTGTGTGTGTGTGTGTGTGTGTGTGTGTGTGTGTGTGTGTGTGTGTGTGTGTGTGTGTGTGTGTGTGTGTGTGTGTGTGTGTGTGTGTGTGTGTGTGTGTGTGGGTGTGGTGGGTATTCATGGATATATGCTAAGTATATCTCTTAAGATCTTTATATTTGGTGTTATACTCAATATATCTTACTGTTATACTATATACGTGATATATCCGTAGAACCATTATACCTGGAGATATATTACGAGTATATCTAGGAGGGAGGTCTATGGTGGATATGCCGGGTATAGTGGCCATTGTCTAGTTGGTCCTGGAGATATGTTGTGGTTCCTTACTGTTGGTATATATTTGGTTAGGTTAGGTTTGAATGGTATGTATATGGTTTGGTATTGTGGTTACCTGAATGGTTGATGGTAATTAAAATGAAAGGTGTAAATGGAGAGAGAGAGAGAGAGAGAGAGAGAGTTGTAGTGGGTGTAATAAGATCCGAAGCAACACAAGTTTAGGTTTATGAACCACGACACACACACACACACACACACGCACACACACACACATATATACATACATGCATACATACATACATACATACAGTATATACACACACTTTAGGTTAGGTTAGGTTAGGTTAGGTTAAGTTAGTCTTGAGGTGATCCATTTCATTCATTCATATATTTTTCATCATAAACAACTAATATATAACAAGGGGGTAATTAACGCCTTCAACTCTTACCTCTGAATAAACATCTGTCAAGGAGCTGAGTCTCGTGAGCCAAGTGTAAACGATGGGATAGGTCGTGCCAGACTGTCTGAGTGTGTGTGTGTGTGTGTGTGTGTGTGTGTGTGTGACCGTATGGGGGTGTTTATGTTTAGGGAAGATGTATGTATGTATGTATGTATGTATGTTGTATGTTGTATGTTAGTGTGTGTGTGTATGTGTTTAATGAGTGAGTATGTAAGTATATGCATCTGTGTCTGTCTGTCTGTATGTAAGTTATGGTAATATAAATAAAATCTCTTGATAAAAAAGTCGACCTAACCAAACCTAACCATAACCTAACCATACCTAACCTAACCTAACCTAACCATAACATAACCTAACCTAACCTAACCATACCTAACCATAACCATACCTAACCATAACCATAACCATACCTAACCATAACCTAACCTAACCTAACCTAACCACAACATAACCTAACCATAACCATACCTAACCCAATCCCAACCTAACTATAAACATAACCCAACCATAAACCCATATCTAACCTAACCTAACCATACAACGAACCATACCTAACCCAACCATAACATAACTCAACCATAACCCAACCCAACCATAACCAAACCATAACCTAAAACATTACCTAACCATACCCAACCTAACCTAACCATAACATAATCCCAACTACAACCATACCTAACCCAACCATACCTAATCCCAACCATAACATAATCCCACCTAACTCTGGTAACTATATAACCATACCACCATAACCTCTAATTCCAATCATAACCTAACCATACCTAACCATAACCATACCTAACCTAACCTAACCTAACCTAACCTAACCTAACCTAACCATACCTAACCATAACCATACCTAACCATAACCTAACCTAACCATAACCTAACCAAACCCTATCATCATTTACGCCTTAAGTAAATAAAGAAGATACTTATAATAGTGAAAGTTTAAAAAGACTGATAATAGTGGATAAACAGTTCATAAGTGTATCTTTTGTAAGTGCCTCGACTTAAGTACTGTACTAACACTTAACACCTGATTACTTTATGGGTTCGCTGTGAAGTGTTTTGGGGGGGGGGTTAAGTGTTCGATGAAACTTGTCCGTGGCGAATGAGAGAGAGAGAGAGAGAGAGAGAGAGTACGTTGATTATAACCCTGATTTAGTCTTATTGGTGAGGTATTATTGTTTGTGTTGTTTTTGTTGTATTTTTTTGTTGTTATTGTTGTTATTAAGTTTGTTATTGTTATTGTTATTGATTGTGTGATACAATTAGTTAAACTGGTCGGAGGTGTTTAGTTGTGCTCTTGGTATAGTGTGGTGGTGTGGTGATGTGGTATGGTGTGGTGTGGTATGATGTGTGGTGTGTGGTGGTGTGGGGTGGTGGTGTGTGGTGTGGTATGGTGTGTGGTGGTGTTGTGTGGTGTGGTATGGTGTGTGGTGTGGTGTGTGGTGGTGTTGTGTGGTGTGGAGATGGTGACGGTGGCTTTCACACACACACACACACACACACACACACACACACACGTACACGAGAAGACGTACACACACACACACATTCAACTGGAAATTCTCCGTCATAAAATTCTCAGCTTTAGCATTTGTCTGTGTGTGTGTGTGTGTGTGTGTGTGTGTGTGTGTGATGAAGAAGAGGAAGACGACAGAAATGAAGGATTATTTGGGTAACTAGATGAGAGGAGGAGGAGGAAGAAGAACAAGAGGAAGGCATAAGGGACAACTAGGAGAGAAACGATAACATATATAGAATAGGAATAACAACACAGGAGAAGAAAGAGGAGGAGGAAAAGAGGAGGAGGAGACGGATAAGGAGGGGGAGGAGGAACGGGATAAGGAGGGGGAGGAGGAGACGGATAAGGAGAAGAATAAGTAGGAGGAAGAGTAGGAGAAGGAGGATATTGCGGTGGATGAGAGGGAAGTTTTGCATTCCACCACATCTAAACACACACACACACACACACACACACTGGAGTAGCCAAGGCGACGCACCAGACCTAATCTCTAATTAGAGTCGGTCGATCAGGGCTCACTTACCCGTTCCTGGATCAGTCACACTCCCTCTTGGTGATATGAGAACCGGGTTTGGTGAGAGAGAGAGAGAGAGAGAGAGAGAGAGAGAGAGCACCTGTACACCCATAATCAACATAATAATACTGCCACATTACTACTATAAATAACTAACTAAAACTAACTAGGTAGGTTTCTTAATCACCATCTAGGTTAATTAAATGGGTCATTATCACCTATCTAATGACCATAATTACTCAAAGTCTTCACAATTACGTACCATTATTAATCATGTCTTTTAAACCACCGTCATTAACGTACAGGAAGAGTTTTTTTAAGTCAGGTGTTGATGTTTTGATTAATTTTATCATCAGAGGGAAGGTTAAAGCAGAACCTTCCTGATACAGTGACTTTGTTGATGTTACTGTACCTGTAATTTGTGTCTAAAATCTGTATTACTTTCTAAACCTGTATTAAAATCTGTATTGTTTTAAATCTGTATTACTATTAATCTGTTTTATTATCTCAATCTGTTCACTAATTATATATAAGTAATAAGCAGTATCGTAAGTGTTTGTAAGTAACAATAAACCCCTGTCCAATATCATCTCACCTCGGCCTGTTCTCACCTCACCTCTACTCCTCACCTCACCTCCCACCTCACCTCACCCCACCCCACCCCCACCCCAGCACCCCACCTCACCTCACCCCACCTCACCCCACCCCACCCACCCCATCTCTTGCCTCACGTAAAACCTCTGCGTTGTGTTCTGACCCATTGCTAATGCATCAACAATCAGGAAGAACTTAGACGCCATGTTCTCAGTACCCCACCAATACTGCGCCGAGGATGAAGGAAACGAACTTGTGGGTGGGTGGGTGGGTGGGTGTGTGTGTTCCGTGGCTTTGGGTACAGTGGTTCGAGTCTTGCTGTAGCACATATTTTAGTTATTCGGTTATAATTGGTGGTTCATTGAGTTGGATTGGGGGTTCGAATCGTGAGTCTTTGATATGTTTGTGTTGTGGTGCCGTATGTAGGTATTCGAACATATGTGGTTAATGAGATAGTTATGAGTTCGAATCCTTCTGTTATGGTACACGTTCGAATCCCAACTCTTCTTTGAATGTTCGAATTCTGTCCCGGTATTTAGGTGTTGGTCGCTTGAACTTGGAATTTGTCTGTATTCGAATCCTCATAGGCTGAAGGTTCGAATCTCGTCACGACACATTGGTTGATGAACAGTACGTAGAAATCTGATAACACGTGTTGGTGGATGTGTTAGTCGTGAAATATGAACCTCCCACCGCAACACAATGACACATGACACAGCAAGTCGATGACACATGTTAGATATCGTGATATTTGAACCCCCCGTTCCATGACACAGTAAGCCGATGGCACACGCTGGATATATTAGGCGTGAAATTTGAACCCTCACCCCCTGCAAGACATACTTAGTCGATGACACATGTTGGATATATTAGTGACTGGTAGAGAGGGGTGAGAGAGCCGCCCCCCACTCCAGCCATTGTTGGTTGGCCACTCGCCCCCACCTCGCCCACTCGCCCCTCGTTGAGCCAATTTCAAGCACTCTTGTGATAATTGGCCACAAGCACAGTCTCAAGCTGCGATTTAATTATTGGTCTGCTACCCGGACTCTCTCTCTCTCTCTCTCTCTCTCTCTCTCTCTCTCTCTCTGCTCCCATTTTCCTTGATATTTCCCTTTCTTTCATTTCCTTCCTCCTTCGTCTCTCTTCATTTCTCCTTCTCGTCCCTCTTTCTTCTCCTCCTTATTCCTCCTTCAGCTCCTTCCTCCCACTTTTTATTACTCTCTCATCTTATTTTTTCTCTTCCTTCTTTTTTTCCTTCGCCTCTCTTTTCTTCTTCCATCTTATTACTCCTTCATCTTACTCTCTTCGTTCTTCCTCTCCCTCCTTCTTCTGTAGTCTCTCTCTCTCTCTCTCTCTCCCCACCATCATTCTTCCTCCTCATTCCCTCCTTCACCACAACATTGACTCACTACACTCATGTACTTACCCCTCACTACATTGACTCACCACAACACACTCCGAGACACTTTTTATACCCTCAGCTGTTTACCGCAAGATAAAACACACACACACACACACACACACACACACACACACACACATAATTACATACTATTCAGAATCGTCAACACACAGGCCATGTTTTTGTTTACATTTACCCCCGTGTGTTCCCAAAGGTGTTGCGAATTTGCATATTAAGTTTGTTTTTGTAGAGCCCCGTGATGGGTCGAGAGAGATAGCGTAGCAGCTGTTGTTATCCTTGTGATTATCGAGGGTCTTATCTTGTCCATCTTGCTTGCCTTCACTCGTCTGGGGGTCTTATGTCTAGGGTGCATCTTAAGTCTGGGGTCTTGAGTTTGGAGTTGTAAGTCTTGGGTTTTATGTCTAGGGTCTTCATTCTGGGTGTCTTAAATCTGAGGTCTTACGTGTGGGATCTTGAGTCTGGGGTCTTAAATCTGGGATCTTAAATTTGGGGTTCTTCATTCTAGGATATTAGTTCTGTGGTCTTAAATCTGGGATCTTTAATCTAAGGTTATAAATCTGGGGTCCTGAGTCTGGGGTCTTAAATCTGGGGGTCTTAAGTCTGGGGTCTTGAATGTGGGGGTGATCAGCGTGTGTACAAACAGTTCTGACTTGTCTGTTTGTTTATTCATTAATCTCACCGTGTTTGGGTTTGTGAAGTAGTTGGTGGAACTTCTTTTTAACAAACTTCAGATTTTTTTAAGAAATTTCAGATTTTTTTAAGAAACCAGATTTTTTTTAAGAAACTTCAGATTTTTTAAAGAAACTTCAGATTTTTCAATGTAACAAGTGGTCTTTTGTTTCAGCTGTCTTAAATCAAATAGTTAAAGCAACAACAGCTATTTTCATCAACGTCAACTTAGCAATAGCCGCTAGTTTTATCCATCTCAACTTAGCAAGAACCACTAGTTTTATCCATCTCAACTTAGCAAGAACCGCTAGTTTTACCCACATCAGCTCATTAACAAACATAACAAACCCCCAATTAACCATCAACCATCAGCACTAACTACCCAATCACCCAAGTGCCATCAGAGCTAACACAACTAGACAAAACACTAAACAAATGTAACAAAAAAATCCCTCGCGAATAAACACAATCAGTCAAGTCAGTAAGGGAGAATGTTGAGCTAATTACAATGAGCAATAAACAAGAATAACAAACAATTTAATAAACAATACATGACCAAACAACAAAAAAACTCACTCACAGAAGAAAAAAATATTCAGTCAAATCATTAAAGGCAGGATGTAGAACTGATTAAACTGAGCTATAAAAAACCCACTCAGTTAAGAGCCAGTCAATAGCCTTGTGTAGCTCCAGGACAGTAATCAGGTTATTGACTCAGCACCACTTCACCAGTCAACACTATTAAGGGGAAATTGGATTCAAGTCACATGTGTACAAGAGAGAGAGGGAAAAAATATGAGTGGGGAAGAGGGAGAGAGAGAGAGAGAGAGAGAGAGAGAGAGAGAGAGTGTGTGAGGTGAGGGATAAAGAGAGAGTAATGTGAGGGTAGAGAGAGAGAGAGAGGAGGTGAGGATAAAGAGAGAGTAAATGAGGGTAGAGAGAGAGAGAGAGAGAGAGAGAGAGAACAATAGGATAGTAGGATTACAAGAAGGACATAAAAGAGATTGAAACATCCTCCTCGACATACCAACTCGACTTAGTGTTACATGTGGGTGTTAAGAAACATTATATCAGTGTTACGTATAGGTGGCACGGTGCTATGTTAGGACGTCTGTGTATATACTGTACAAGAGACGTTAATAGTGTGTCTTTGAGTGCACAGGAGACGTTAATAGTGTGTCTTTGAGTGCACAGGAGACGTTAATAGTGTGTCTTTGAGTGCACAGGTGACGTTAATAGTGTGTCTTTGAGTGCACAGGAGACGTTAATAGTGTGTCTTTGAGTGCACAGGAGACGTTAATAGTGTGTCTTTGAGTGCACAGGAGACGTTAATAGTGTGTCTTTGAGTGCACAGGAGACGTTAATAGTGTGTCTTTGAGTGCACAGGAGACGTTAATAGTGTGTCTTTGAGTGCACAGGAGACGTTAATAGTGTGTCTTTGAGTGCACAGGAGACGTTAATAGTGTGTCTTTGAGTGCACAGGAGACGTTAATAGTGTGTCTTTGAGTGCACAGGAGACGTTAATAGTGTGTCTTTGAGTGCACAGGAGACGTTAATAGTGTGTCTTTGAGTGCACAGGAGACGTTAATAGTGTGTCTTTGTGTGTCTATGTCTCCTGTGCACTCATAGACTCCCAAAACAATGTCGTGGTAACTCTGAACCCCTGCAACGAAACCTTGAAACGAACCCCTGAACGGATCACTACAATATACTCCCCCTGGAACGAATCACGAACGAACCCCTGAACGAATCACTCAACAAACCCCTCCAACGAACCCATCAACGAACCATTTAACGAACGACTCTCAACACAATATATCCTGAAGGTTAAAAGAATAAACTTATGAAATTACGGGATTAAGTTGTGATGTAATGGCGTGTTTTTATCACTACCTTGTGAGGATAACACTGGGGGACGGTTAATTTAGTTGATGGAATTATCTGTTAGTGAGAGAGAGAGAGAGAGAGAGAGAGAGAGAGAGAGAGAGAGAGGAGGAGATACTGAAAGAAATTAAGAGATACTGAAAGAAATTAAGATTGAACAGATAATCCTTTAGTTCCAGACTGTATCACGGTAGACCCTTGGTGGTGGTGATAGTGGTGGAGGTAATGGTGGTGATAGTGGTGATGGTAGTGGTGGTGATAGTGGTGGTGAGTAGTGGTGGAGGGTAATGGTGATGATAGTGTGATGGTGGAGAAAGGGGATGGCAGGGTGGTGATGGGTGGTGATAGTAGTGGTGGAGGTAATGGTGATGATAGGGGTAAGATAGTGGTGATGGTGGTGATAGTGGTGATGGTAGTGGTGGTGATAGTGGTGGTGATAGTGGTGATGGTAGGGGGTGGTGGTGATATGGTGAAGTAATGGTGGATAGTGGTGGTGGTAGTGGTGGTGATAGTGGTGGTGGTAGTGGTGGTGATAGTGGTGATGAAATAGTGGTGGGTGATAGTGGTGGTGATAGTGGTGGAGGTAATGGGTGGTGATAGTGGTGGTGTAGTGGTGGTGGTAGTGGTGGTGGTAGTGGTGGCAGGGGGATAGTGGTGGAGGTAATGGTGGTAGATGGTAATGGTGGTGATAGCGGTGGTGATGCTAGGTGGTGGGTGTGATAGTGGTGATGGTAGTGGTGGTGATAGTGGTGGTGATAGCGGTGGTGGCAGTGGTGGTGATAGTGGTGATAGTGTGGTGGTAGTGGTAGTAATGTTCTCTCTATTCACACACTCATCTCTCCTTTTCCCACTTTCTACAATCATCCCCTCTCATCATCTTGCCACACGTCAGCCCTCTCATCATAGTGTAACAGCGTAAAGAGGGACGTATGACCACTCACCACACACACACACACACACACACACACACACACACACACACACACACACAGGTGAATGGCAGACTGCTGTGTTTGGTCATGAATATTGAGTGCCAAGCCTTCAAAATAAAAACAAAAACATCGATCCACTTGAGAGTTAAATAGCTGTGTGAGTCGAGGTTATTTCTGTCTGTCTGTCTATCTATCTTTCTATCTATCTATCTATCTATCATTTATCCTCTCCCACTTTTGTTTGGTGTAGATCTAAAGGGAGAAAGAGAAAAAGAGAGAGAGAGAGAGAGAGAGAGAGAGAGAGAGAGAGAGAGAGAGAGAGAGAGAGAGAGCACAGGCTTGGGAGAAGTTATTAGATCAAATGGAGAATCTGGGATTAGTTAATTAAATTTCTAAAGGATTGGATTGGAGATGAGTCACGAAATTACTGTATGATAGGATTGGATTCCTTCACCAGGAGACTTAAAAAGAAGAGCTGTAGAGGATCAGATTTTACAAAGCGTGAGGCAATAAAAAACTAGAAGATTGGATTCCATGAAAAAACAACGGATTCGATTCCAAAAGAACTCTAGAGGATTAGATTCCACATGACTTGGATTCCAGAGCCATGAGTCATGTCTGTACTCTGAACACGCAGTCACAGGGTTGCAGGTCAGATGGGCCCCACCTTTTAATAGGCCCTAGTTCTAATAGGCCCTTACTAGTCATTAGTCCTTGTGGTTCAGAGAGAGAAAGATAGAATAAGGAAAAGAAAGAAACGGTAATAATTATAAATTCTGTTGCATAATACGTAATGAAAAATACCAACATACATTACCCTTATAGTTAAAAAAAATACCATAGCCCCCTCTGTAAATAATTCATACCCATTTTCTATAAATTTATTTATTCCCATTTTCTTTGATGTCTCTGTTGTGGTCGGTTAATTTCCGGTTCCTAAAAAACTGGGAGTGAGTTAAGGGGAGAAAGAGAGAGTGTGGGGCCGCTATCTGACGAGATGTATGGCAGCCACACTTATCGGATAACACACTCACTACCGCACTACCTTCCCTTTGAGTGGACAAGGAAGGGAAGAATGTTATGGACTGTACTCTTCCGTCCCTTCCCTTCCCTTACGTTCATTCATTACGTAGAGATGCGGTATCCCTTCCCCCTCCCTCTCCCCCTCCTCTCAAGAACACATGGGAGTGGGAGGGGGGGGGGTGGCGTTCACTCCTCCCCTCTACCAAGGAGATAACCGGGGAGTGCTTCAGTCAGCGGGGTTGTCTTATAAATGAGCAGGCGGCGTCTGTTTACTGTCCACCATGACTCTTCGTCTTGTCGGCCGGTGTTAGCTTTACGTGTAATTTCTAAGAGTTGGCGGCGTTTGAGAGACTAGTGTTATCGGGTAAGAGGCTGGTGTTATCGGGTAAGAGACTAGTGTTATTGGGTAAGAGGCTGGTGTTATCGGGTAAGAGACTAGTGTTATCGGGTAAGAGACTAGTGTTATCGGGTGAGAGACTAGTGTTATCGGGTAAGAAACTAGTGTTATCGGTAAGAGGCTGGTGTTATCGGGTAAGAGACTAGTGTTATCGGGCAAGAGGACTAGTGTTATCGGGTAAGAGACTAGTGTTATCAGAGAGGCTGGCGTTATCGGGTGAGAGACTAGTGTTATCGGGGTGAGAGAATTAGTGTTATCGGGCAGAGACTAGTGTTACCGCAAGAGGCTGGTGTTATCGGGGTGAGAGACTAGTGTTATCGGGCAAGAGACTAGTGTTATCGGGGTGAGAGGACTAGTGTTATCGGGCAAGAGAGACTAGTGTTATCGGGTAAGAGACTAGTGTTATCGGGTGTAAGAGACTAGTGTTATCGGGTAAGAGACTAGTGTTATCGGGTGAGAGACTAGTGTTATCGGGTAAGAGACTAGTGTTATCGGGTAAGAGGCTGGTGTTATCGGGTAAGAGACTAGTGTTATCGGGCAAGAGACTAGTGTTATCGGGTAAGAGACTAGTGTTATCGGGTGAGAGGCTGGTGTTATCGGGTGAGAGACTAGTGTTATCGGGTGAGAGACTAGTGTTATCGGGTGAGAGACTAGTGTTATCGGGTAAGAGGCTGGTGTTATCGGGTGAGAGACTAGTGTTATCGGGCAAGAGACTAGTGTTATCGGGTGAGAGACTAGTGTTATCGCGAAGAGACTAGGTTATCGGGGTAAGAGACTAGTGCTATCGGGTAAGAGACTAGTGTTATCGGGTGGAGGATTTATGTTATCGGGGTGAGAGACGAGTGTTATCGGGTGAGAGACTAGTGTTATCGGGCAAGAGACTAGTGTTATCGGGTGAGAGACTAGTGTTATCGGGTGAGAGACTAGTGTTATCGGGCAAGAGACTAGAGGTTATCGGGTAAGATACTAATATTATCGGCTAGATTTGCCCAGTATACCGTCTTGAGGTTTATATGAATCCGAATCCTGAAGTTTTTATGAATCCGAATCCTTAAGTTTTTATGAATCCGCTCGTGACGTTTTTGTGTGAATCCAGATCTTAATTATAGTATGATAAAGACACAAGTAATTGAATTTCAGAGGATAGGTTCTGAAAGCAAGCTCCGATGTCAGCCTGAAGTCACCTTGTGCAGGCCCTACAGAATAGTAGTGACGTCAGCTTGTGTACAGAAGATTGGCATTGGTTGGTGTCTTTCTGTGGGGGAGTGAACTGAAGCTTTGTGAAGTTGGCTATAGGTCAGGGGTGAAGCACTGAAGCCTGGTAGATATATCAGACTTCAGTTCGTGAGGTGAAGCACTGAAGCTTGGTAGATGTATTGGGCTTCACTTCAGTTCGAGAGGTGAAGCACTGAAGCCTGGTAGATGTGTCAGGCTTCACTTCAGCTGAACTTTGATGGATTGAAGCCGAATAGACATATGTCAGGCTTCACTTTGGTTCATATTTAAAATACTGAAACCATATTTATATTTATTTATTTATTTACATTGAAGTCTTAAAGCTTAAACCAACGATACGAGTTAGGTTAAGTTAGGTTAGGTTATAATAGGTCAGGTTAGACTAGGTTAGCGTTAAGTTACATTAGGTTAGATTAGCGTTAAGTTGTTTAATCATCAGGTGATATAAACTTCATATGATCCATTTTTTTTCAATATAAGTACACGAGAAATTTCCGTCACAAGAATATATCAACACGAGAGACTCTAGACACAAGACACAGGCCCCAGAAATGTCGTACACCAGAGGAAATATCTCCCTCCTTCCCTCCTGTACCGTTATCATATCCCGTGAACATTAATGCGTTAACCCGACCCGTCCAATCTGTAGTGTTGAAAGTTTTAGAGGGAAATGTAACCCCGTAACCATAAAAAAATAACCGTTCATATTTTATTTTTTTTTATGTTTTCAGTTTTTTCTAAATTTTCCATACAACAAAATACAGTAGAATATAATTTTTTTTTTTTTTAATCTACAATCATATATTTTTATTATTTAAGGGTATATTCGTAAAATGAGGAGTTTTTTTTATATGTAATAATGGTCTCTCGTCTACCCCGTCATAAAGATTGAATTCCCCGCGCAGAGTTCGTATACGCTCGGTTGTGTCTGGAAGCTGTAAACTGACCTCGGCTTCGGTTTACCTCAAAGGGGAGACTTGAGCCGTGAAAGTGGATGCGGACCGAGGGGGGAGGGGAGGGTGCTTTACTGGGGTGTTTCCTTGTTTGTTTACACACACACACACACACACACACACACACACACACACACACACACACACACATATGCACTTACAACCATAAAAATAAACAAACGAACAAGAAAACAAACACAAACAAACACAGGTATATTCTTCCCTTAATTCCAGGTAACCGGTTTGGTGTAGATAATTCTGTGTGTGTTTTGTTTCTTAAGCACATAACTGTATCAAGGTGTTGTGTACGTATTTAGATGTATGTATTTACCTGTCTTGTGTACGTATTAATGTGTACGTATTCAGGTGTTCTTGTGTACAATATTTCAGCTTAATTTGACATTTTTAGTCAAATTTCAACTAAGGTGAGAAAGAAAGAGAGAGAGGGAGAGAGAGAGAGAGAGAGCGAGAGAGAGCGAGAGAGAGAGACTAATAAGCAGTGTTTTGGTTCAGTTCATCATGACGCATTATACGTTGCGGGTTGAATTGCAGAGTTCGCACAACACAACAAGGCGTTTCTGTAAGGTGGATGCGGATTTTACTACACAATCCGGATTTTTTGTTTCTTTTGTTTTTCACCATAAACACAACACACCCGGATATATTTGTAAGAAACGACTGAATTTTGATGCAATTCTAATCGTTTTTGTTATAACTCTACGAATATTTTTGTTTTGCGTTTAATATGTAAATCATTTTATAATTGTAAACGTTTTTTGCAACATTCCTAAGCGTTTTTTTAAGATAAATGATAAAAGTTACACGAATTCTGAGCGTTTTTGCAAGGATTCTGAGCGTTTTTGCAAGGATTCTGAGCGTATTTGCAAGGATTCTGAGCATTTTTGCAAGAATTCTGAGCGTTTTTGAAAGAATTCTGAGCGTTTTTTGCATGGAATCTACGCATTTTTGCAACAACTCTTCGAATCCAGAGATAATCCGAGACGGGTTTTTTGGGGGGCCGAGGTGAAGACGGATCGTGCGACACACCCACCCACTTTTATAGGTGTCGTGGGTGGGCGGGAGGAAACATCAGTCACTCTTAATTAGGAGGTGAGGAGGGTGTGGGCAGCTGGGGGTCTCCCGTCCACACTCATTATACCAGACCTGTAACTTGGCCCGTTACCCGTCACTTGAACCTCTCTGTATGGCCGTAACAGCGTCGTCTCTATGGCCGTAACACGTCACTTGAACCTCTCTGTATGGCCGTAACAGCGTCGTCTCTATGGCCGTAACACGTCACTTGAACCTCTCTGTATGGCCGTAACAGCGTCGTCTCTATGGCCGTAACACCGTCACTTGAACCTCTCTGTATGGCCGCAACAGCGTCGTTCTATGGCCGTAACACGCCAACTTGTCTGCGTCAGTAACACGTCACTTGAACCTTCTGTGGCCGTAACAGCGTCTCTCTATGGCCGTAACACGTCACTTGAACCTCTCTGTATGGCCGTAACAGCGTCGTCTCTATGGCCGTAACACATTACTTGAACCTCTGTATGGCCGTAACAGCGTCGTCTCTATGGCCGTAACACGCCACTTGAACCTTCTGTATGGCCGTAACAGCGTCGTCTCTATGGCCGTAACACGTCACTTGAACCTTCTGTATGGCCGTAACAGCGTCGTCTCTATGACCGTAACACGTCACTTGAACCTCTCTGTATGGCCGTAACAGCGTCGTCTCTATGGCCGTAACACGTCACTTGAACTCTCTGTATGGCCGTAACAGCGTCGTCTCTATGGGCCGTAACACGTCACTTGAACTCTGTATGGCCGTAACAGCGTCGTTTCGGCCGTAACACGTCACTTCTGACCTCTCTGTATGGCCGTAACAGCGTCGTCTCTATGGCCGCATCACTTGAACCTCATTACTATGGCCGTAACACGCCACTTGAACTCTCTGTATGGCCGTAACAGCGTCGTTCTATGGCCGCAACACGTCACCTGAACCTCTCTGTATGGCTGCAACAGCGTCGTCTCTATGGCCGCAACACGTCACTTGAACCCCTGTATGGCCGTAACAGCGTCGTCTCTATGGCCGTAACACGTCACTTGAACTCTCTGTATGGCCGCCGTAATGTATGGCCGTAACAGCGTCGTCTCTATGGCCGTAACACGTCACTTCTTCTGCATGGCCGTAACAGCGTCGTCTCTATGGCCGTAACACGTCACTGAACTCTCTGTATGGCCGTAACAGCGTCGTCTCTATGGCCGTAACACGTCACTTGAACCTCTCTGTATGGCCGTAACAGCGTCGTTCTATGGCCGTAACACGTCAATTGAACCTTCTGTATGGCCGTAACAGCGTCGTCTCTATGGCCGTAACACGTCACTTGAACCTCTCTGTATGGCCGTAACAGCGTCGTCTCTATGGCCGTAACACGTCACTTGAACCTCTCTGTATGGCCGTAACAGCGTCGTCTCTATGGCCGTAACACGTCACTTGAACCTCTCTGTATGGCCGTAACAGCGTCGTCTCTATGGCCGTAACACGTCACTTGAACCTCTCTGTATGGCCGTAACAGCGTCGTCTCTATGGCCGTAACACATCACCTAACCTAACCTAACCAAGCGTAATCTAAACGAAGAGAAAGAAGAGAGAAGGGGAAGAAGACAGACAAGAGGAACAGGAGGGGAAGGAAAAAATAAAAGAGGAAGGGGAGAAGGAAAGAGGAGGAAGAAGAGAGAATGAAAGGGGAAAGAGGAGGAAAGGATGGAAGAGAAGGAGGAGGAAGAGGAGAGCATGAAAGAGGAAAAAGAGGGAGAGGCAAAAAGGAAATAGAAAAAAATTAGGAGGGGAAGGAGGAGGAGGAGGAAAGAATAAAAGAAAATGGAGGAGGAGGAAGAATTGAAAGGAAGAAGAAAAGAAGAAGGTGGAAAATGAAATAAGGGAGGAGGAGGAAGAAAGTGAAAATAAAAGAAATAAAACATAGGAAAAGGAGGATAAATAATGAAGAACAACATCAAAAGCAAAAGGGAATAACAGGAGGCGAAGCAACAGGCGATAATGTGGTAGCAGTGTTTGGGTGTTGATTAAGTTGACTTACTGCAGGACCCTCAGCAACACCTCCCAGCGAGCGGGGTTTTTTGTATTATTATTCATTGGGCACTCCCCTACATCCTGTGCAAGGTGAAGCGCAGAAGCGCCTACAGCGCCCAACTGGGAAGCATGTTAAGTTCATGCTTGCCTTTATGTCTCATGAGTTAAGGGCGTAGAAGCCTGAAGAGTCATAGGTTTTTATCAGCAAGTTATTGGAAGCTCCAACAACTTTCCCTGAATACGAATTCGCAACTTTTCGATTTACAACAGGTACCTACTTTACTGCAAGGTGAACAGGGACCAAGGGAGGCTAGGAAGTGTGTCCGAACATTTTTCCACCGGCAGTGATTCCTGACCCCAGTGACCTCTCCTGACCTCCTGTGACCGCTTTTGACCTGTGACCTCTCCTGACATCCTGTGACCTTTGTGACCTCTCTTGACCTGTGACCTCTACTGACCCCTGTGACCACTCCCTCCAAAATGACCTCAGCTACCCAACGACCTATTCTCACCCAACGACCTCTCCTCAGCAAGCATTATTATTATTATTATTATTATTGTTATTATTATTATTATTATTATTATTATTGTTATTGTTGTTGTTGTTGTTGTTGTTGTTGTTGTTGTTGTTTTTGTTGTTTTTGTTGTTGTTGTTTGTATTATCTTTTTTTTCATTATTAGTTGTAGTGTTATTACTATTGTTGTTTTGATTTGAGAGAGAGAGAGAGAGAGAGAGAGAGAGAGAGAGAGAGAGAGAGAGAGAGAGAGAGAGAGATTTCCTACAACACTGTAAACCAAAATAGTGAACATTTGAGTCACTTTGTTTGTAAGGTCCGGCCAGAACTGTGTTGATGTGTATTAGTTGGGGCTCTAATTAAAGGTATATTCAGGTGTGTGGGATTTATACCTCAGTATATCACCTGTTTGGACCACCTGACCTCTGACCCTTCCTTCTCTCACCTGCCTCCTAACCTTTAACCTCCTACCTCTCACCTCCTACCTCCTGGCTTCTTAACTTCTCTATGCCCCCTCACCCCCCTCACCTCACCTACTGTTCACCTCCCTCCTCATGCTCCCTCACCTAATATATCCCCTCATCCCTCTCCCCCCTCACCTCACCCCCTTGACCTATCTACCCCCCTCACCTCCCCACTCGCCCCCTCTCTCCCCCACCTCAAACTAATTACTCTAATCATTATTCCACACCATTTTACAGGTGATGTAGAAATAGGTTTAATTGGCTCACTGACTCGCCGATACACTGCTGGTAGCCAAAAATAGGGTAAAAATTGGGACCACCTGAAGAATCTCCACCCCAGCTTATTTCACCTAAAGATTACCCTCTCTGTTATCTTTCCTATATTGGTTTCTTTCTAGTATGGCGTCTCTATAGTGGGAATTCTAGTGAGTCTTCCAGTATGACGTCACTAGTAGGCAGGGGGGGGTGGGGTGGGGTGGGCTCAGGTAGCTGCCACAGGTAGACGAACAAGACAACATGACGGACTGAGTGTACAGGACCACCATGACATCAGAGGACTATACATACATTAACCCTGCGACCTCCTCCTTCACCCCTCCCCCCCCCGACCCCCGACCCCCTCACTCTCCCGGGGGCCCTCACCACGAGTTATGGGCCCTTCTGGGAGGTTGTGAGAGGTGAGGGGTTGGTAGGCTAGAGAGGGAAGGGAGGGGGAGACTGGAGGGAGGGAAGGGAAGGAGAGCTGTGAAAGGGGAGAAGATGGAGGGAAGTGAAGGAGGGAGATGGAAGGTAGTGAGGGAGAGAGATGGAGGGAGGTAGTGAAAGATAAAAGGACGGGGAAGATAGAGAGAAGAAGATGAAGGAGGAGGAAGGATAAGAGAAGACAAACAGTGGTTACAGAAAGGTTCTTACAGTGGTTTAGGTGGCGTGGCAGACAGAGGAACACGATGAAGATAAAACAAGTCGGTGTCTTTGGTGATGTTTGAGAGAGGTGATGTACTACTACCTGTCGCCGACCACAGTGACAGGTGTTGAGTCCAGCCACGCAACGGAGGTCTGACTGCTCGGCGTTGGGCTGGTCTGGGCTGGGCTGGGCTGGACTGGACTGGACTGGACTGGACTGGACTGGACTGGACTGGGAGGACTGACTGGGCTGGACTGGACTGGATTGGGCTGGGCTGGGCTGGACTGGACTGGACTGGGCTAGGCTGGACTGGACTGGGCTGACTGACTGGGCTGGGCTGGACTGGGCTAGGCTGGACTGGGCTGGGCTGGGCTGGACTGGGCTAGGCTGGGACTGCTGGCTGGGCTGGGCTGGGCTGGACTGACTGGGCTAGGCTGACTGGGCTGGACTGGACTGGACTGGACTGGACTGGGCTGGGCTGAGCTGGGCTGGTGGATACAATTTATCCTCCTTCATCCTTTTTGCTGTTGAAATCACCAAGGGTTTTTATCCACCAAAGGAGGTACTCCATCCTTCACCCTCTGACCTGGGGCTTAGGGTAGAGTGATGAGTGTAAGAGCGTGTCCACACGACGGTGGGTCATGCACACTACATCTCTGGGCTCCAGTCTGCACGCACAGCTCTTGTAGTTTAAGACAGGACCCCAGGGCGTAGTTACCAAGGTTAGGCAGCCGAAGAAGGGAACACTGCAAGACTGTTAACCATGGACCGACTTTATATCACCTGAGGACTTAATCTTAACTCAGTCTGGCCGCTGTACTGAGCCTCGACCCTGTCACTCAACCAACACACACCAGAGTTAAACCAAGTGACGGGAACTGTAAGACGGAAACACCACAGAGTAACACCCAAAAGTTGTTTGTTTTAGGTTTCGGTTTATGAAGTTTTAGTAGATTAAACCAGTTTTTTTTTTACAATTTGGAGTCAAGCCACGCTATTGTTGTCGAGAACTACAATATACAAAACAATATCATCGACTTTGAAATAGACAGACATAATTTGAAGGCAGTTATGTCCTTTACCCTCGAATTCTCTTTTTGGGGGAGGGGGGTGGGGGGTGGGGGGTGGGGGCGTAGGACCATGGGGAGGGGGAGGAGGAGAAACCCGGATTAGTAAATAGAAGTCTGTTTCCACGCTTGACCTACACCCCCCCTACCCTCTCCGTTACTACACCCATCCTTAAAACTACACCTTACACCACAACCTCCCCACCCCCCACCCCCACCCCCCCCACCCCTCCCCTGAGCTGTAATAACAAATAAGGTGGTTAAAGGCAGGTGTTAGCCCAGTCTCAAGTTTTAACCTGCTACCTGGTGCGTGACGCTAAATTAACCTTCCATTACGACCATCACTGTTGCCACCCCCACCCCCCAGCCTCCCTCACTTAGTATTCTCCCTCCCTCACCACTAACCACTGTTACCAATCAATAAATCTGTACCTGTGTCTGATAAGTACACACAACACCTGTACTGGTAATTGGTTTTTTACCTGTCCTGTATCTGTATTTCTCTGTACTTGTACCTTTATTAGTATTAGTATTTTGTATTAATATTTTATTGTTGTATGAACTTATGACAACAACAACAACATAATAATAATAATAATAATAATAATAATAATAATAATATGACTACAACTACTACTACTAATAATAATAATAATAACAATGCAATAATAATGTTACTACTACTACCACCACTACTATTAATACTATTACATTACTACTACTACTACTACTACTACTACTACTACTACTACTACTACTACTACTACTACTTTTAATAAAGGTGAATATAATACAACTACAAACACTGTTACACTCGACTCAGTTCAGTAGGAGTGCTTGATAAGTTGACTGGACAAGGACTGAGCTGACTGAAATATTTCGAATCAAAGGGAAAAGAATCTAGGCGAAGCAGTGTGTGTGTGTGTGTGTGTGTGTGTGGGGGGGCTCGTGCAGTCGCCCCTCACTGTTTACGAGTACAAGCAGTAGAGTCTCAGCGCAACATTAACGCCATCTTGTTCTCCATTTTGTGTGTCGTTGCTGTCGTGTGTTTGTCGTGGCTCCAGCGAGAGGGGTGAGGTGGGTGAGGGAGAGGGGTGGATGAGGGGGATGAGGGGGATGAGGGGATGGGGATGGTTATAAGCGAACGAATCTTTGTGACTCTGATCATAAGGGAGACAATGATGAGTTTATGCAAGTCGGGGTGATAGAGACACCCTCTCCTGGGCTCGTCGGCTGTGGGGGAGTAGATGGGGAGGAAGGTGGGGGTGATGGAAGAGGGGTAGGATAGAGGTGGGAATAGGGGAGGGGTAGGATTTGGGTGGGGAAGGGTGTAGGAGGGGTAGGACATGGGGAAGGATGGAGGTGGTGGGGTAGGAAGGAGGGTAGGGAAGAAAGGAGGGTGGTGGGGTAGGATGGAGGTGGTGGGGTAGGATGGAGGGGTGGTGGGGTAGGATGGAGGTGGTGGGGTAGGATGGAGGTGATGGGTAGGATGGAGGTGGTGGGGTAGGATGGAGGTGGTGGGGTAGGATGGAGGTGGACGTGTAGAAGGAATGGAAAGAATAAATCAAATATTATTATAACTACTTGATATTAAATTCCTCCACTTGATCAAAAGTTAATTATTTTGTGGTGAAATTGATCGTGTGGTGGAGGAAGGGAGTGCTGGTGTGGTGGAGGGAAGGGGTGCTGGTGTGGTGGAGGAAGGGGTGCTGGTGTGGTGGAGGGAAGGGGTGCTGGTATGGTGGAGGGGGGAAGGGGTGCTAGTGTGGTGGAGGGAAGGGGTGTTGGTGTGGTGGAGGGAAGGGGTGCTGGTGTGGTGGAGGGAAGGGGTGTTGTGTGGTGGAGGGAAGGGGGTGCTGGTGTGGTGGAGGGAAGGGGGTGCTGGTGTGGTGGAGGGAAGGTGGCTGGTGTGGTGGAGGGAAGGGGTGCTGGTGTGGTGGAGGGAAGGGGGTAAGGGTGTGGGAGGGAAGGGGGTGCTGGTGTGTTGGAGGGAAAGGGGTGCTGGTGTGGTGGAGGGAAGGGGTGCTGGTATGTGGTGGAGGGAAGGGGTGCTAGTGTGGTGGAGGGAAGGGGTGTTGGTGTGGTGGAGGGAAGGGGGGTGGTGGGGAGGGAAGGTGCTGGTGGTGGGAGGGAAGGGGTGGGTGTGGTGGAGGGAAGGGGGCTGGGGTGAGGAAGGGGTGGTATGGTGGAGGAAGGGGGTGCTAGTGTGGTGGAGGGAAGGAGGTGCTGGTGGTGGAGGAAAGTGCTGTGGTGAGGAAAGGGTGCTGTGGTGGAGGAAGTGTTGGGTGGTGGAGGAAGGGGTGCTGGTGTGGTGGAGGTAAGGGTATTGTGTGGTGGAGGGTGCTGGTGACCACTTAACACTTCACCATGTTGATGTGAAGAGCAACTGCTGGCTGAATTGGCTTTTAACATAACCAAACCTAACCTAACCTAACCTAACCTAACCCCTATGTAACGTTAGGATGTTTAAATTAGGTGTCTATTCTTCAGGTGTTGCTAAAATCTCTATCTTCCTATATATATTAACACATAAACAAACAAACACAATATAAAGCCACATGGAGCTTCTTTAGATAGAGGATGTCAAAGGGTGAGGTGTGGGTGGCGTGGGTGGTGTGGGCGGCGTGGGCGGTGGGTCAAGTGATAGCCAACACATTCCTCGAGTATTATCTAAAGGTGGGCGGCTAATGGCTCTCTATGTACCTCCATGTATTACACTCTGATAACCTCTGGCGGCGGGGTGATGGCCTCCACCTCCCCTCTCCTCCTTCCTCCCTCCCTCTCACTCCTCCCTCCTCCCAAAATGGCACATTGCTGTTGGCTTAAGATGCCTCCTGTGTCTGGTGTGGTTGGTTTATCCTGTAGAGAGAGAGAGAGAGAGAGAGAGAAGAGAGAGAGAGAGAGAGAGAGAGAGAGAGAGAGAGAGAGAGTTTGTTTACTTAAGTGGTAAGGTACACAGCTGTTGACTTTACGGTAGTGTGTGTGTGTGTGTGTGTGTGTGTGTGTGTGTGTGTGTGTGTAATAATAATAATAATAATAATAATAATAATAACGGTTTATTGAAGAGCTTGGCAGCCAGAAGGCTGAAAATATACAGTTACATATTTGGGGAATGGGTTAATTACAAATAATATACAAGTGACACAAATAAGACATATAATAACTTAGATGGGGATCAGCTAAACTACAGTTCATTTCAACATAGTGACAGTGTAGGAGCAGTGTTTACTGGGAGTGAATACACTGATTTATTACATGTTATTGATAATTTAATGGTTGGGACTGGCTGTTCTTATAGCGACAGTTCGCACGTATGGGCTGGATGCGGTTGTGGTGTCGAACAGCAATTCTCGGACAGGGGATCCTGGTGGTGGTAGTAGGGGCCGGTGTCGGGATGGTGTAGAAGCCTGCCGAATTTGCAGATGAGGCCGTGGTGATGGTCAGTGAGAGTCGAAAGGGTCAGTGTGTTGAGCGCTTTCTGATATGTGGAGTAGGAAGGGAGAGAATAATCTTGCATGCCCCTTTTTGCACTTTTTCTAGGTGTTTACGTTGTGTGGCATTTAGGGAGGAAGACCAGGTTGGGGAGGCATAGGTGAGCTTGGGAAGTATGAATGTTGTGTATACACTGAGGAGCTCATAGTAGAACCTGAGGGACTGAGTCTGTGGAGGAGGTGGTGGAGACGGAAACTGGAGGATTTGGACAACTTCACTGACGTGGTTTCCAATTTAGTTTGTTGTCTATGGTGACGCGTGAGGAGCTTCGTGGAATCTACAACCTGGAGTGTGTTCGGACCGAGGGAAATGGAAGGAGGTGGGACAATGTCGGAGGAGAGGTTGATGTGCATAACCATGGTCTTGGTATGGTTGATGGTGACATGGTTGTTGGTGGCCCAGTTTTGGAGACTGTTCAATAAATCCTGAAGGGCGGTATAGTTGGGGAGCAGAATTGTTGGACGCTGATCCCAATGGTGGAGTCGTCGACATATTTCCAGCGAGCAGGGCTTTCTTAGGGCATCATTGATGAGCATAAGGAAGCAGAGGGTCCCATCTTGGTGCCTTGGGGGACGACAGGTGAGTGACTGAGGTGGAGACAGCCCTCGGAAG
Organism: Homarus americanus; assembly: GCF_018991925.1. Lineage (NCBI taxonomy): Eukaryota > Metazoa > Arthropoda > Malacostraca > Decapoda > Nephropidae > Homarus > Homarus americanus. The sequence continues at coordinate 180,560 of NW_024730867.1, forward strand.
CGTACAAGCTTGTGCGTTGGTCACTGTGTGTGTGTGTGTGTGTGTGTGTGTGTGTGTGTGTGTGTGTGTGTGTGTGTGTGTGTCCCAGGAAGAAATTAACCACAAATATACAACCAAATCAAAGTATTTATATTTGATCACCTGAAGATTAGACATCCCTACTCCCTCTTCCCTCTCCTTCCCTTCTCCCTCTCTCCTTCCTTCCCTCTCTTCACTATAATTAAACAATAATCGGAATATAATCTCTCCCTCCTTTTAAAATTAAGTTGCACTATCTCCTCCCCTCGTGCACTTAGCTGAAAGAGCGTCGTGAAAACCCAAATTGCAAACCTTATTGTTATCGTCTGCAATGTTGCAAATGGAAGAGACGCTGATTAGGGGATAAAATAGCCGATAGGTGTAGTTAAGTCATTGTAGAGGTTATTGCAACAAAGGGGAGGGGGAAGGGGTGGTAGGTATTGTATATTGCATAGCGTGTGCAGGGGGGGTTGTCCTTATTGTAAACAGTCGATTAAGAGAGAATTGACTCGTAAAGATGGCTGCCTCTTTGTTTACTTTGGGGGGTCTCTTGTTTTATTCTCTTCAAGTATTTAAACTGTGTTTAAGTCCTCATCAATATAAATTCATTCATTCTCTGCGCTTACTCAGTATTCATATCTCTCGTGGTGACATCCTACTCACTGATACCAAATCATATAGAGAACTCCCATTCTTGTTTCTGTTACCTGTACACTGTTCTGTACTAAAGCAATTGTTCTCTCTTTCTGCAGGTATGTGTTCTCCCATGTTCTCTACGTCATAATGCAGATGTTCTCCCTCCCTTCAGGTAGGTTACCCGCCATGTTCTATTTGTTCTCCCGTTCTTCAGGTAGATTCTATCCTTGTTCTCCCGTTCTTCAGGTAGATTCTATCTTTGTTCTCCCGTTCTTCAGGTAGATTCTATCCTTGTTCTCCCGTTCTTCAGGTAGATTCTATCCTTGTTCTCCCGTTCTTCAGGTAGATTCTATCCTTGTTCTCCCGTTCTTCAGGTAGGTTATCCGGCTTGTTCTTCAGGTGGAGTGGTGGCTCGCCCTGGTAAGTACATCCTTGAGAGACACTTGTGGACGTAATTTTGAGACTGTGTTTTGTTTATGTGTTGTGGCCCGAGAGATGCTTGGTGTCTCCTCAAGTCCTCTGTGTTTGGGCCCACCAAGGTCACCTGTCCTTGTGTTTCGAGGTCAGTGATGCATCTTGAGTGTGTGCGTGTGTTTGGAGGTCAATGTTGGATCCGTGTGTGTGTGTGTGTGTGTGTGTGTGTGTGTGTGTGTGTGTGGAGTTCACTGTCAGATCTTTGTGTTTGTTTTTTTGCGTTTGAGGTTTAAAAGCCTTATGTGTTTGTAATCCAGGTGTGTTTGTGTTTAGAAATTAATGATGATGATGTTGACGGTGTTTGGGAGGTTTACTCATCTCGTTTTATTTGAGCGTTTGAATGTTTGTTGGTGTTTGTTTATAGGAGTTAGTGATGGCGAGGGTTGAAGACTAGCGAGGAATTAATTCATTCTTATTAAAAATTCTCAATTGAGGTCACTCTAATATTCTTCACACCTCCGTCAAGTAGAAAATGATCTCAAGGAGGTATTGAGTCTGTATAGATTACCCCCATCAACCCCATCACCCACCCATCACCCCCCATCACCCCTCCACCCCCCTCGCCCATCCCCACCCCTCACCTACCCATCACCCCCATCACCCCCCCTACCCCATCACTCACCCCCAACCCATCACCCCATCACCCACCCATCACCCCATCACCTCCCACCCTCACCCCCATCACCTCCCCCACCCCATCACCCACCCCACTCCCTCACCACCCTCACCCCCATCACCTACCCCCACCCCATCACCTCCCACCCCATCACCCCATCACCCACCCCTCACCCCCATCACCCACCTCCCCACCCCCATCACCTCCCCCCACCCCATCACCCACCCCCACCCCATCACCCCCCCTACCCCATCACCCCACCCTCACCCCATCACCCCTCCCCACCCCCCCACCCACCTCTCACCCCCACCCACCCCACCCCATCACCTCCCCACCCCATCACCCACCCCTCACCCCCCCATCACCTCCCCACCCCCCTCGCCTACCCCTACCCTCACCCCCATCACCTCCCCACCCCATCACCTACCTCACCCCCCCATCACCTCCACCCCCGCCCACCCTTTACCCTCACCCCCATCACCTCCCCTACCCCATCACCTCCCCACCCCATCACCTCCCCTACCCCCCACCCCATCACTCTACCCCATCACCTCCCCTACCCCATCACTTCCCTACCTCACCCCATCACTTCCCCTACCCCTCACCCCCATCACCCTCACCCCCATATTTAACGAGACGGGGATATCGAAAAGTCAAGACGGCTTCAGTTAATTGATGCGCGTTTGTTTTCACGGTTTCTCAGCAGCCAATCAGGCAAGAGGTTCGTGTGACTGATTGGGTGAACTGTGACTACAGTGAGGGTTGGCTGTGATTAGTGGGATAAGAGTGACGTCAGCTTGTTTGGCTTTGATTGGATATGGTTTTATCATGTGTTGATGGTGAGATCAAAGGCAGGCTTATCTGTGATTGGTGAAATAAGTATGACGTCAGCGATTTCGGTTGTGATAGGTCTAAGAAATATGATATCTGAATTGGGCTTGGCTGTGATTGGTTGAACTAACATGGTATCACCGAGTTTGACTGTGATTGGTCAAATGAGTATAATATCCAAATAGAACTTGGCTGCAATTGGTCGAATAAGTGTGACGTCATGGAGTAATTGGTTTAAAAAATGTATATTATGTAAGTACACGAGAGGAAGTGACGTCGTGACCACCTGAAGATCATCTCAGGTGATAACAGACCCGAGTAACTAATTATTATTATGGCGATAAGAATAAACAATACGGACAAAGATTTTATTTACTGATTTATGGACACAGGTTAAGAGGACCGGTCTGTGTGTGTGTGTGTGTGTGTGTGTGTGTGTGTGTGTGTGTGTGTGTGTTTGTGTGTGTGTGTGTGTGTGTGTGTGTGTGTGTGTGAGAGAGAGAAGGCGTCGTAGTTTTATTATTTAGTTGGGGTAATTTTTCTATTAGTAAAGCAAGAATACTGCGTCGAAAGAAACGTCACCGATTTTAGGTAAACTCACTATTACACAACAGATTCACCGCTGAGCCATACCCTGAGCCACACCCCCTGCCACACCATCACCTCCACCTAACCCTTACCCTCACCATCACCGTTCAGAAGAGAGAGAGAGAGAGAGAGAGAGAGAGAGAGAGAGAGAGAGACGTGGAAAAGAATAAAAAACAATATTTATTCCATTATTACATCAGTTTTTATGTTTATATTTAGGAGGAAAAATATAACATAGGAACCATTCAGACCTGATACACCAAGTGGATCAGCGGCAAACACATAGTAGCGAATGGATGTTAGTTGATGAAAATCGGCCCCGACGAACGATTTGTTCAGGGAATGACGAAAGAGCGAAGACTGAGTGACTCTCCCCATAATGATTTAACTGGCGAGCGACTTCTACTGACGAAGAGTAACATGTGACCTCCTCCTCCACCTTCACCTTCTTCTGTAGCGCCACTCGAAGCAGCTTTAGCGCCATGACCCACCAACACCAGCACATTAAAACGGTCTCTTAATGGTCCACTGAGAGTTTGTTGTTAACCTTTATGTCCAGTGCCACTATACCGTCACCATTACCATCAATTCTACCACCATTACCACTACCACCATCACCACTACCACCATCACCACTACCACCATCACCACTACCACCATCACCACTACCACCATCACCACTACCACCATCACCACTACCACCATCACCACTACCACCATTACCACTACCATCATCACCACTACCATTTATTACACTACCACCATCACCACTACCACCATCACCACTACCACCATCACCACTACCACCATCACCACTACCACCATCACCACTACCACCATTACCACTTACCACCATTACCACTACCACCATCACCACTAACAATTTATTAACACTACCACCATCACCACTACCACCATTACCACTACCACCACACCACTACTGCTTAATTATCACTACTACTAATTTATCACCACTAATTAATTTATTATTTAATTATCACTATCACCATTATTATCATCATTACTACACTATCACCACTACCACCATCCATTCTTTTTCCACACCCACAGGAAATAAAACGAAGAAGACCCGACTCCCCTTTAGGACTGACCTCTCCGACACCCGACCACCGACCCCGACTCGACCTTCTGACACTCGACCCCAGACACCCGACCACCGACCCTGAGGACTTGATAGATGGAAGGATGAAGTGGTATATGGGAAGAGGGTGATGAATGACGTCTGGAAATGGTTGATATGATGGATGAATGGATGAAGTCATGTAGATACCTTAATAAAGACGTGTGGTGGTTGATGGATGAGTTGATGGATGGAGAGAAGTGAGTGTATAGGAATGATTGATAGGTGTGCTTCAAATTGATGGATGATAGGGTGCTAAGATGATTGATGGCGGTTCGTAGATGGATGGATGATGGGAGTGGTGAGAGGATGATTGATGGAGGATGAGAGAGTGATTGATGATTGTTGATGGAAAGTTGATAAAAAAAAGGAGTAAAACGTCTAGTGGGTAGATTGATGAAACGTGTGTGTGTGTGTGTGTGTGTGTGATTGATGTGTGCGTGTGTGTGTGTGTGTGTGTGTGTGTGTGTGTGTGTGTATGTGTGTGTGTGTGTGTGTGTGATTGATGGTGAAGTTGACGTGTTGGTGTCCTGAGTTCTTAGGTGATTGATGGTGTTGGTTGATGCTGATGTGAGAGTTGGACACAACAGGAGGAGGATAAGAAGGGAAGGAAGAGATAGAAGAGAAGGAAGGAGAAAGGAAGGAAGAAGAAGAATATGGAAGACGAGGAGGTTGAAGAAGAGGTTGAAGAAGAGGGGAAGATGTAGGGAAAACAGGAGAGGAGAGAGAGAGAGAGAGAGAGAGAGAGAGAGAGAGAGAGAGAGAGAGAGAGAGAGAGAGAGAGAGAGAGAGAGAGAGAGAGAGAGAGAGAGAGAGAGAGAGAGAGAGAGAGAGAGAGAGAGAGAGAGAGAGAGAGAGAGAGAGGAGAGAGAGAGGGAGAGAGAGAGAGAGAGAGAGAGGAAAGATTGAGGAAGGAAAAAAAAGAAATAATGACGAACCGAAAAAAAAAGATAAAAAAGCAACAATAGAAAGAAAATGAAAGAGATAAAAAATAAACAATAAAAGTGGTGTAGTAGGGTGATAACATTATTTTTCAAGGTACCAGGTAACACACTCTGCCAAAGGCAATGGTAGTAACACACTCACAAGTGCACCAGGTAATGCCAATTTCACAAGGCACCAGGTAACATACTCACAAGTCGCCTGGTAACACACTCTCAAAGCACAGGTAACACACTCACAAGGCACTGTGTAACAGACTCCCACAAGGCACCAGGTGTAATACATACACACTCACAAGGCACCAGGTAACACGGACTGCCACAAGTCACCAGGTAACACACTCACAAAGGCACCAGGTAACTCCACTCACAAGGCACCAGGTTAACACACCACAAGGCACCAGGTAACACACTCACAAGGCACCAGGTAACCCACTGGCCAAGGCACCAGGTAACACTCACAAGGCACTGTGTAACACACTCAAGGCGCCAGGTAATACACTCACAAGGCACCAGGTAACCCACTCACAAGGCACCAGGTAACACACTTCACAAGGCACCAGGTAACACACTCACAAGGCACTGTGGCATCAGGTGCACCTGTAACACACTCACAAGGCACCAGGTAACACACTTGCTAAGGCACCAGGTAACACACTCACAAGTCACCAGGTAACACACTCACAAGTCACCAGGTAACACACTCACAAGGCACCAGGTAACACACTCACAAGGCACCAGGTAACACACTCACAAGGCACCAGGTAACACACTCACAAGTCACCAGGTAACACACTCACAAGTCACCAGGTAACACACTCACAAGTCACCAGTAACACACTCACAAGTTACCAGGTAACACACTCTCAAGTCACCAGGTAACACACTACAAGGCACCAGGTAACACACCACAAGGCACCAGGTAACACACCCCACAAGGCACTAGTAACACACTACAAGGCACCAGGTAACACCTCATAGCGTACCAGGTAACACACTACAAGTCACCAGGTAACACACTTCACAAGTCACCAGGTAACACACTCACAAGTCACCAGGTAACACACTCACTGGGCACCAGGTAACACACTTTGGCTGGGGGTTCAGGTAACACACTCACAGTCATCAGGTAACACACTGGCAAGTCACTGTACATTACAGGTCACCAGGTAACACACTACAAGCACGGGTAACACACTACAGTCACCAGGTAACACACTCAGGTACCAGGTAACACACTCACAAGGCACAGGTACACACTCACAAGTCACTGCAACACACTCTCAAAGTCACCAGGTAAACACACTTACAAGGGCACTTAAACACACCTCAAGCAGCATAGGTAACACACTCTGTCACTGTGTAACACACCTCACAAGGCACCAGGTAACACACTCATGAGTCATTAGGTAAACACACTCACATGGCACCAGGTAACACACCGGCGTCACCAGGTAATGGAATGATTAGTAATGAACAAGATGTCGGCTGAGTCACTTTGTGTAGCTGGGTGTCGTCATCTTGTGTGTGTGTGTGTGTGTGTGTGTGTGTGTGTGTGTGTGTGTTCGTTCTTCACTAATACTTATGAACCTAAGAATAAAATCCTCCAATATTGAACTGTTATCATGGATCTAAGCTTCTGATTTGCTTCTTTTTATAAATAACACATACACAGTATACTAGTTGCTATAAGTTATCAATGTAATCTAATATAACCAGAAGTATGTTGATGTTTTGTAATGTAATCATATGGATATTCCTTTAAAAAAAGTTTAATCCCCGGAAGATATTTTATTTATGTGGCAACAGTGTTTGTGTACGTGTTATTCATCTTTGTTTTTATTGTATTATTTCATTAACTTTGTGTCAAGTATAAGTTTAATATAAAAATAATATTGGAACATTGTCTAAGTATTATATTTTAGTATAATAATAAAATAAGTCTAAATAATTTACGAGAGCCACGAAGCGTTATATATACCTGACACTAGTTTATACGTACAGGTAATCTATTGTGTTATAATCTAATGTTATTATCACTGCAACGTTAATAACACGACCAGAGATATTATCACCGGATTTATTAAGGCCAATTTGTAGGTTACCGTGACCGTATCTGAGGCTAATCCAATAGTAATAACAATGGACTAAAATACATGATTACACCTGTTGCGACACCAATCTATTACCGATTTAATCTTGTTTTGTTGACCTAAGTGGAAGGGGTCGTGAGGGAAGGGGTAGAGGGGGCGTGAGGGCAGGGGAAGGGAAGGAGGCGGAGGGAGGGGCGAGGGCAGGGGGAAGGGAAGGAGGCGTGAGAGGGGAGGGGGGGGGGGGCGTGGAGGGCAGGGGAAGGAAGGGGCGGGAGGGGAGGGGGGTGGAGGGGCGGAGGGCAGGGGGAAGGGAAAGTTTCTGGTGGTGCCTTGTAGAGGAGTACCTTGTGCCTTGTAGAAAGTGTTACTTGGTACCTTGTAGGAGGTGTTACTTTGGTGCCTTGTAGAGGAGTGTTACCTGGTACCTGTGGGAGTGTGTTACTTGGTGCCTTGTAGAGGAGTGCTACCTGGCCTTGTAGGAGTGTGTTGCTTGGTACCTTGTAGGTGTGTGTTACTTGGTGCAGGAGTGCTGGTGCCTTGTAGGAGTGTGTTACTTGGTGCCTTGTGGAGTGTGTTACCTGTGCTAGGAGTGTGTTACTTGGTGCTTAGAGGAGTGCTACCTGGTGGTAGTGTGTTACTTGGTGCTGTGAGTGCTACTGGTGCCTTTAGGAGTGTGTTACTGGTGCTGAGGAGTGCTACCTGGTGCCTTGTAGAGGCTTGTTGCTTGGTGTAGGTGTGTGTTACTTGGTGCCTTGTAGAGGTGCTACCTGGTGCCTTGTAGGAGTGTGTTCTTGGTGCTGTAGAGTGCTACCTGGTGCCTGTAAGAGTGTGTTTTGGTGCTTGGAGGTGTTACCTGGTACCTGTAGGAGTGTGTTACCTGGTGGTGGGAGTGTGTTACTTGGTGCCTTGTAGGTGTGTTACTTGGTGCCTTGTAGAGTGGTACCTGTTGTGAGTGTGTTACTTGTGCCTTGTAGGAGGTGTGTTACTTGGTGCCTTGTAGAAGTGTGTTACCTGGTGTTGTAAGTGTGTTACTTGGTTGTGTAGAGGAGTGTGTTGTGCCTTGTAGGAGTGTGTTACTTGGTGCCTTGTAGGAGTGTGTTTACTTGGTGCCTTGTAGAGGAGTGTTACCTGGTGCCTTGTAGAGGAGTGTGTTACCTGGTGCCTTGTAGGAGTGTGTTACTTGGTGCCTTGTAGAGGAGTGTGTTACCTGGTGCCTTGTAGGAGTGTGTTACTGTTGCCTTGTAGGGTGTGTTACTTGGTGCCTTGTAGAGTGTTACCTGGTACCTTGTAGGAGTGTGTTACTTGGTGCCTTGTAGAGGAGTGCTACCTGGTGCCTTGTAGGAGTGTGTTACTTGGTGCCTTGTAGAGGAGTGCTACCTGCTGCCTTGTAGGAGTGTGTTACTTGGTGCCTTGTAGAGGTGTTACCTGGTACCTTGTAGGAGTGTGTTACTTGGTGCCTTGTAGAGGAGTGTTACCTGGTACCTTGTAGGGGTGTGTTACTTGGTGCCTTGTAGAGGAGTTACCTGGTGCCTTGTAGGAGTGTGCTACTTGGTGCCTTGTAGAGGAATGTTACCTGGTGCCTTGTAGGAGTGTGTTACTTGGTGCCTTGTAGAGGAGTGTGTTACTGGTACCTTGTAGGAGTGTGTTACTTGGTGCCTTGTAGAGGAGTGCTACCTGGTGCTTGTAGGGGTGTGTTACTTGGTGCCTTGTAGAGAGTGTTACCTGGTACCTTGTAGGGTGTGTTACTTGGTGCCTTGTAGAGGAGTGTTACCTGGTACCTTGTGGAAAGTGTTACTTGGTGCCTTGTAGAGGAGTGCTACCTGGTGCCTTGTAGGAGGTGTTACTTGGTGCCTTGTAGAGGTGCTACCTGGTGCCTTGTAGGAGTGTGTTACTTGGTGCCTTGTAGAGGAGTGTTACTTGGTACCTTGTAGGGTGTGTTGCGGTGCCTTGTGGGGAGTGTTACCTGGTGCCTTGGGTGTGTTACTTGGTGCCTTGTAGAGGAGTGTGTTACCTGGTACCTTGTAGGAGTGTGTTACTTGGTGCCTTGTAGAGGAGTGCTACCTGGTGCCTTGTAGGAGTGTGTTACTTGGTGCCTTGTAGGAGGTGTGTTACTTGGTGCCTTGTAGGGAGTGCTACCTGGTGCCTTGTAGGAGTGTGTTACTTGGTGCCTTGTAGGAGTGTGTTTACCTGGTACCTTGTAGGAGTGTGTTACTTGGTGCCTTGTAGGAGTGCTACCTGGTGCCTTGTAGGGTGTGTTACTGGTGCCTTGTAGGATGAGAATACACTATTGAGGGGAAGGTGTGTGGGTGTGGGGGAGGGGTTATGTGTACACTGTATAATATGTCAAAGTAACCTGTACTTTACCTGTGTACACTTTTATAAACACAGGTGTAACTTAATTGACTTTTGACTCCGTGTTGTCTGCCCATAACCCGCCTTGACTGACCTGACTGAAGGAAGATCTTTTTTTTTAAGGCTTCAAGCAGATAGTGATCAATTCTGAGGAGGGTGTGTGTGTGTGTGTGAGGTGCGTGTAGAGTGCGTGTAGATTGCGTGTAGAATGAGTGTAGAGTGAATGTGAAGTGAGTGTAGTTGGAGTGTATCAGGGGTTGAAAGTCACTTGATAAGGGTACAAGAGGCTACTGTCTGTATGTCTGTCTACACGAAAACCAGCAGACATTATGTAGTCCTGTTTTAACTATGACTTATAGCCGGCCGGCCAGGCAGAAGGGCGCGGTCGCCTTAAACAAACTAGTTATCTCTGTTAGTGACGATTATCTACAAATACCAACGTGTGGTACTTTCTCTTGTGGCACCTAAGTTAAAATCTCCTGTGTGTGTGTGTGTGTGTGTGAGAGAGGAGGGGGGCGGTGCTCGGAGCTTTAATAGTGATTAAGCAAGACCAGGGTAGTAGAGGAGGAGGAGGAGGAGGGAGGAAGAGGAGGGGAGGAGGAGGAGGAGGAGAAGAAGAAGAAGAAGAAGAAGAAGAAGAAGAAGGAAGGAGGAGAAGAAGAAGAAGAAGAAGAAGGAGGGAGAAGAGGAAGAAAGGAAGAAGAAGAAGAAATGAGGAGGAGAAGAAGAAGAAGGAATGAGGAGGAGAAGAAGAAAGAAGGAAGGAGGAGAAGAAGAAGGAAGGAGGAAAGAGAAGAAGAAGGAGTCTTAGGCAATTTATCTTTTGTTCCATCTTCATTTTTACTCTTCATCAAACCTCAAAATATCGATAATTTTTGTTATATTTCTTGACAGTCTGATGATCGCCAAATATTTCCAGTCATAACTACATTCATTTTCTCCTGTCAGTTCTTCTCTCACCAAAGCTTTCATTATCCGTCTAACTCCATTACTTGTTATCAGTACAATTTACTTGAAAATGACTCAGATTAGACTTTCTTTCTTGAGGTGAATTTCAAGATATTTTGCCAATCGCTCGTCAGACTCTTGGAAGATAAGAGGGGGTGATTTAACCTGGTGATTGGTAGTAACTTGTCGGGAATAAGTACACCTGGTGGATTTATACCTGGAGATCGTCATTATTACACCTGTTTTACCTGAGTCTGGTTATTGTGTAGGGGGTGGTGTGGGAGGGGTGGTGTGGGAGGGTGGTGTGTGTGAGAGAGAGAGAGAGCAGTTACACAGACACATTACACTTAACACCCACCATTACAATCTTCCTCCTCCCTTCCCTCACACTCTACCAGACCTCTCCACTACCACCACCACCACCACCACCACCACCACATACAACGCCAACCACCACTACACCTCACCTCTACATAGAAAGATAAACATCAACACGGACACCGATTCACTCTGGGTGGAGACTCAATGATTGTATGCTGGTGATGGTGGTGAGGAAAAACTGGTGAGGGAACTAGGGAAGAGAAGAGAGAGAGAGAGAGAGAGAGAGAGAGAGAGAGAGAGAGAGAGAGAGAGAGAGAGACTAGTGTGATATATTAGTGTGATCTGGTGGAAGGTGTTGTTTGGGCCATAATCATGCTATACAAGGGGCGGCAGGTATTAGAGCTAAGTGTTGGAGGTGGTGGTGGTGATGAGGGAGTGGTGGTGTCTGTCTGTCTGTCTATGTTTGTGTGCGTGAGGTGATTGTCTGTCTGTCTATCTGGCTGTCTTTCTCTCGCTCTCTGTCTTAGATTGTCTTTAAAGTCGGGTGTATTTTGGTTACACACACACACACACACACACACACACACACACACACACACACCAGCTGTCCCTCAAACTCGAGAAATGTGTTGGGTAGTTAGACGTGGTTAAGTTTTTCTGGGTGTGTGATGAGGCGTGTTGGTGGACTAGCTACTGCCTCACGTAATGCTGTGTCTCACTCTCTACCCTCCCTCCACTGTCCCTCTCCCTCCCTCTCCCCTCCCTCCACTGTCCCCTCCCTCCCTCTCCCCCTCCCTCCCTGTCCCTCCCTCCTCCCTCCCTCTCCTCCTCCCTCCTCCCTCTCCCTCCTCTTCCTCAAAAATTCACACTATTCACGAAAAGAACAATCTCACCTAACCTAAGAATCACATACACACTCATTTTCTTTAAACATCGACACACACACACACACACACACACACACACACACACACACACACACACACACACACCTCTCAAGTGCATTATATTCAACAGGTGTTTGTATACGAGGTTAAAACAGACGCTAACTGGTTCATATGTTACTGGTGGCTGGTACTGGTGGCTGACTCATGCCGTGTTTATTTAAATGAGTGATGGTAGTGAAGGTGAGTGGAGGTCGGGAGGTATAAAGAGAGAGGTCAGGTGAGTGGAGGTCGGGAGGTATATATAGAGGTCAGGTGCAGTGGTGGAGGTCAGGAGGTATATAGAGAGGTCAAGGTAGTGGAGGTTGGGAGGTATAGAGAGGTAGGTGAGAGATAAAAATCAAACGTGTGAGGTGGTGGTGGGGAGGGGTGGTGGTTGTTGATAGTAGTTGTGGTAGGGAGTTGGTGATAGTGGTTAGTAGTGATTATTGTGGTGGAAACGGTGGTGTAGAAAGAGAGACAAACAGACAGACATACAACAAAGAGAGCATCATCAGTGTATAATGTTAGGTGTTTTGCGGTCATTAGATGTAACGTTGTGATAAAGTACCGTGAATGATGATGACCTTCCAATGGTAGTTATTAGGGACACGAGGATGAGAGTGAAGAGGGGAGGTGTGAGAGTGGGAGGATGGTGAGGGAGGTGTGAGAGTGAGGAGGATGGTGAGGGAGGTGTGAGGTGAGGGGAGGATGGTGAGGGAGGTGTGAGGGTGGGGAGGATGGTGGGGAGGTGTGAGAGAGAGGAGGATGGTGAGGGAGGTGTGAGAGTGGTAGTGAGGGAGAGAATAAAGGGAGGATGAGAAGAGGAAGAGAGAGAGAGAGATTTTACCCTCATCGCTCTCTCTCTCTCACCCCTGACAGAATGCTTGCTCATCAACTTTCGCTAATGAGAGGTCACCTGGGCTTAAAAAAAATAAGAAGGTATTAAACAGACGCCATTTTAGGACATAAAAGATAGCAGAGATTAGCACTACACCTTCAGCTAATTTACCTGTGAGCTCTTGAGTTACCTTGTGGGAACCAGCTTAATTTGATGACTGACATAGGTATTATTATTAGTTGTTTCATAATATTTTTTTTAATCGTTTTGTTACAATGTTGATTTGTTATTGTTGTTATTAGTAGTAGTAGTATTATAGTAAGGAACAAAAAGGTAACATTGAAAACGACCCAAAGTTACAACATTTTAAAAGAACGAGATTTTTTCCTCTGTAGAGTTTTGGGTAACCACAGGAAAAAAATAGTGGAACGCGAAGTAAATAACTACACACACACACACACACACACACACACACAGCTTGGGAATATTGTTGTTTGTTTTAGGTTGCGTTTTAACTCTTGTTCTTAAGGCGTTTTAACTCCCCGGGTCTTTATGACACCTTTCACTACAGGGTTTAACTTTCTACTTCACAGATAACTTAAGAGAAAAAACCCACTAAGATAAAACAGGAATTAAGACTATACCAGACAACTCATTAACTGTTTTAACCTCAAACCTGGATGCTCTCTGATTGGTTTAACCCAAGTACTTAAAGGAATTGATGATCGTATTTAAAGGGGTGTGACATCATACTTAAGGGATATATTGGGATAAGACAACACTAATAATAATAATAATAATAATAGCAACAACAGTAATAATAATAATAATGATGATAATAATAATAATGAAATACATTGTAGTAATTGTTAAAGTAATATTCTAATTATGATTATGATTAACTGAAACAGAACAGTCGTCCACATCAAGCAGACATTTTTACTGGTAACACCCCTCATAAAACACACACACACACACACACACACACACACACACACAGTGATACCTTTCATAATTTTTACCTGTTGGTGGATTAGTTTGATTAATAACCTTATTACGTGCTTAAAGACCTAAGTTGTTAAAGCTCAGTAATAATATTATACCATAAAGTTAATTTCCTCCTTAAGTTCAACACTGATTCGAAACACAGGCCGAGACACACACATACGATCAACTCCATAGCCTGAAAACTGTACTATCTCACCCGTGTTAATTTCCTCCTTAAGTTCACCACTGATTCGAAACACAGGCCGAGACACACACATACGATCAACTCCATAGCCTGAAAACTGTACTATCTCACCCGTGTTAATTTCCTCCTTAAGTTCAACACTGATTCGAAACACAGGCCGAGACACACACATACGATCAACTCCATAGCCTGAAAACTGTACTATATCACCCGTGTTAATTTCCTCCTTAAGTTCAACACTGATTCGAAACACAGACCGAGACACACACATACGATCAACTCCATAGCCTGAAAACTGTACTATATCACCCGTGTTAATGTCCTCCTTAAGTTCACCACTGATTCGAAACACAGACCGAGACACACACATACGATCAACTCCATAGCATGAAAAAAAAAAATACCTCCACTGTCTCACCCCTTGACCATCAGATACGAAGCTGAGATATTGTGGCACTGGACTTTGTTGCTCAGTGAAATACGCCATGAGATGAAAAGATTAGTGTGTGGTGATCTTGGTATTCGTGGTTGTATTTTTGGTTTTTGTCCCCACGAGTCTATACAGAGAGAGAGAGATAAAAGGTACGGGTCTCCTATAGCTTTCGTGTTGATTTTCTCATTCTAGTGGATTAATTTACCTACCTGGAGACAACACCTGTAAGTGGGATTTACCTGTGTGTGTTTTATATGTATATTTTTTGTGGTGGGGGGGAGGGGGCGGTTTGAGGTAGGGTGGTGTGTGTAGAATGATTCAATCCCCTGAGTATTATGTAATGGCACTCAAAGGGTCTGGTCGTATTCCTTAAATGGGTCAAACTGTCGTACTCAAGGGGTAAATAGGTCATACTCAAAGGGGTTAAATCATCGTCCTCAAGGGGTTAAATCGTCGTACTCAAATGTACCAAATCCGTCGCTTTCAAAGTGGTCAAATCATCGTCCTCAAAGTGGTCAAATCATCGTCCAGTATCAAAGTGGTCAAATCATCGTCCTCAAAGTGGTCAAATCATCGTCCTCAAAGTGGTCAAATCATCGTCCTCAAAGTGGTCAAATCATCGTCCAGTATCAAAGTGGTCAAATCATCGTCCTCAAAGTGGTCAAATCATCGTCCAGTATCAAAGTGGTCAAATCATCGTCCAGTATCAAAGTGGTCAAATCATCGTCCAGTATCAAAGTGGTCAAATCATCGTCCTCAAAGTGGTCAAATCATCGTCCAGTATCAAAGTGGTCAAATCATCGTCCAGTATCAAAGTGGTCAAATCATCGTACTCATAAGGTCCAGTGAGTTACCTACCCTTAGATTTTACCACGGCTCATGGGTCACCTAAACACCACTTATCACAAACACCCAAAAGTTTCCATATAACATTAGCATATTTTAAGGTAATTGGACAACACACTTGCCATAATATTAGCATTTTTTTTCCACGCTAATTGGCCTCCTCACCTGAATTTACACCGAGCCTCGTATTTATAAACCGTACCTTTTCGATAGGACAATTAAAGGGATCAAGTCGGTTTTATGCGGTATCTGGCTAGCATCTTTGGGGTCTGGTGGACTGGGTGAGAGAGAGGGGGGAGAGGATCCGGGTAGGGGGAGAGGGAATCCAAACCTGCTCCGTGTAGGGTTTCCGATGCTTCGTCCTCAGTATCAATCTGGTGTTGGATCTAAGTTATTGGCGCTTATCCTCGACATCTGCATCAAAATTACACATTAAGTTATTGTTTGATGAGAGAGAAATATGGGTCAGGAGGTGCGAGCCGGTGACTATGTAGATAAGTGGTTAATAAAAGCCTGTGTAATTGGGTAGACGGAGTGAAAGGAAAATGGAAAATAAAGGAATATGGAAGAGCGAGAGATAAGAGACGGTGCGAGGGAGGGAAAGGGTAGGAGGAGGAGGAGGGGGAAAATCAAGGAAATGATAGGAGAGGAAAAAGAGAATGGGAGAATTTTTTTTAGGGAAATGGTTATGTAAAGTGATGGTGTTGGTAATGGCGACAGTCCGACTCCGACTGTCATGGCGGCGAAAACTAAATTGGTATCGGGAGAAGGAGGAAGATCATGGCGTCGTGGTAGATCAGCAACGAGAAAATCAAACCGAGATTTGGGAACTATAAAGCATACATGACCTTCACATACAAAGATCCAAAAAATGCTCCATCAACGGTACAAATCTCTAGTACGTCCCAGTCTGGATTACTGTACACAGGCCTGGACACCCGCCCTCCGGTAAGGCCAAACATCCCCAGGAAAGGTGCAACACAGAGCGACTAAGATGATTCCTGAACTATACCATCTTGATTATCCAAGTAGATTGAGGGCCTTAGGACTAACAACCTTTCAGACAAGACACAATGGGGCAGATCTCATTGCAACATTCAAAATCCTGCAAGAGATGGAAAACGTGAACCTGGGCCATCTGTTTGTGATGTCACGCACCGTCAACACAAGGGGACATAACTACAAGCTCGCCAATTTATCATACAGAACACAGAGGCTGGTAGACCTATGGAACGGTCTACCAACTCATGCTGTGGACTCAAGAACAATGGAGGGATCGTACACAGACCACTGGCCTCCTCTAGTGGGTGGCCATTAGGTAAATA
Organism: Homarus americanus; assembly: GCF_018991925.1. NCBI lineage: Eukaryota > Metazoa > Arthropoda > Malacostraca > Decapoda > Nephropidae > Homarus > Homarus americanus. Next base: position 197,079 of record NW_024730867.1, read on the forward strand.
ACTTAAGGTAAAAGATAGATAGGTATAGGTGACGACTAAGATGGTATCGGGAAGTTTCATCGGCAACTAAAGTGATATCGGGAGGAATCGGTGATAACTATAAGGTGGTATCGAAAGGTAACGGCGCCAACAACCAAGATGGTATCGGGAGGAATCGGTGATAACTAAGGTGGTATCGAAAGGTAACGGCGCTAACAATCGAGATGGTATCGGGAAGTATCGACAGTGACAGCATAAGTGATATCGGATGGTAGCGTAGCGGCAGCAGTAGGCGGCGGCAAAGACAAGACGACGATGTTGATTACCAAGATTAGCAGCGATAGTTATCAGTGACCTCTACCTAATGGTGAGGGACGGAGTGGCAGACACACACACGCCCTGCTCAAGCTCCCCACCCTGCTCCCACTTAATCTCGCCCCACCCCACCTCCCTGCCCACCTGCCCCACCTCGCCCCACCTGCCCACTCCCCACCCCTGCCTCCCACTCCCACCCCCTGGCCCCCATCTCGTTCCCCACCTGCCCCACCTGCCCCACAATACCCCACCATTAACATCTCCACCTCATTATCACTCCCACCCACCCAAAATTTTCAAAATTTTCAAACATTTTCTGCACCTCCAGACATCATTAATGTCTCTCCTCCTCCCTCCTCACCTTTTTGCCTCCCTCACACGCTTGCCCTCCTCTCTCCTTTTCCTCACCCCCCACTTCCCACCTCTTTCTTCCTCACATCTTGCTTTCTCCCTCCTCACCTGCAGCCTCTCTTGCTCCCTTACCTCACCTCTTCACCTCACCTCCCTCCCTCCCTCCCTCCCTCCCTCACTTTCACTGTCACCACTTAAGGCGTCTCGTCGGGATTATTTCTGGCAGAGATGTGACCCAAGAGCAGTGCGTGTGTGTGTGTGTGCGTGCGTGCGTGCGTGTGTGCGTGCGTGCGTGTGTGCGTGCGTGTATGTGTGAGAATAATTTTATCCACTTCACACTAACAACTTATGACTAATTCACGGTCATGTTATGTTATTATATATTTATTATTGTTTACAGTAAGCTTTAACTCTCCCAAAGTTAGAAAGATAAAAATTATTAACATTTCTGAAGTATTTAATTCCTCACAATGTTTATTTTCTACAAACCATTGGTGCGTAAAGTACAGAAAAAAAAAGTTAACTTGAGTAAAAGTAAAGATACCAAGAAGAGTAATTTAAGTGAGTGAAGTTAATATTTTATCTTAGTAATTGTGTTTAATAATGATTTGGTTAAGTTAGGTAGTGCTCGATGTTAGCGCCATCTGTGAGCCGTGAGAGTAACTACAGCATCACCCATTTACCCCTTACACAGGTCAACAGTATCACCACACACACACACACACACACAAGATTCAAGAGGATTTTTTTAAAAGCCTTAAGAGTTTTAATGGTTCCAACTCTCATTAATTTAGGACTCGGGGAGGGGGGAGGAGTAATTGGCAGAGGTAAAGCAGGATACTGATGTCTTGTGTGGTGTGTGTTCCAATTCACTGATAAGATAAGAACAAGGAGATAAGGAGTGACTTGAAGGGGGGGGGGACACAGAGAGGCGGGAGTCTTGAAAGAACGTAGTGTGTGTGTGAAGGAGTGTTGTGTCTTGAAGGAGAAGGAGGTTTGAAAGGAAGGAGATGGAGCTTGATATGGTGGTTGAGTTAGAGAAGGAGCCTGAAAGATGAAGGAGTTTTAGAAGGGAAGGAATATAAGAGAAGGGTTTTTTAGAAAGGATGGATAAACAGCAAGGAGCCCTGGAGGATCTTGGGAAGCAGTACTAGGAGGAGGGAGGGACTTGGTGTAGTACTAGGGGGTGGGAGGGACCTGGGATGTAGTACTAGGAGGAGGAGGGACTTGGGACTTGGGATGTAGTACTAGGGGTGGGAGGGACCTGGGATGTAATGGGATTGGGATGTAGTACTAGGGGTGGGAGGGACCTGGGATGTAGTACTAGGAGGGAGGGACTTGGGATGTAGTACTAGGGGTGGGAGGGACCTGGGATGTAGTACTAGGAGGAGGAGGACTTGGGATGTGTAGGGGTACTAGGAGGTGGGAGGGACTTGGGATGTAGTACTAGGGGGTGGGAGGGACTTGGGATGTAGTACTAGGGGTGGGAGGACTTGGGATGTAGTACTAGGGGTGGGAGGGACTAGGGGTGGGAGGACTTGGGATGTAATACTGGGAGGGAGGGAGGGACTTGGGATGTAGTACTAGGGGGTGGGAGGGACTTGGGATGTGAGTACTAGGGGTGGGGAGGGACTTGGGATGCAGTGCTGGGGTGGGAGGGACCTGGGATGTAATACTAGGGAGGAGAGAGGGACTTGGGATGCAGTACTAGGAGGGAGGGAGGACTTGGGATGTAATACTAGGAGGAGGGAGGGACTTGGGATGTAGTGCTAGGGGTGGGAGGGGGATGGGGAGGAGGGACTTGGGATGTAATACTAGGGAGGAGGAGGGGACTTGGGATGTAATACTAGGAGGAGGGAGGGACTTGGGATGTAGTACTAGGGGTGGGAGGGACCTGGGATGTAATACTAGGAGGAGAGAGGGACTTGGGATGCAGTACTAGGAGGAGAGAGGGACTTGGGATGTAATACTAGGAGGAGAGGGACTTGGGATGCAGTACTAGGAGATGGGAGGGACTTGGGATGTAATACTAGGAGGAGGAGGGACTTGGGATGTGAGTACTAGGGGTGGGAGGGACTTGGGATGTGGTACTAGGGGTGGGAGGGACCTGGGATGTAATACTAGGAGGAGAGAGACTTGGGATGCAGTACTAGGAGATGGGAGGGACTTGGGATGTAGTACTAGGGGGAGGAGGGACTTGGGATGTAGTGCTAGGGGTGGGAGGGACCTGGGATGTAATACTAGGAGGAGGGAGGGACTTGGGATGTGAGTACTAGGGGAGGGAGGGACTTGGGATGCAGTACTAGGAGATGGGAGGGACCTGGGATGTAATACTAGGAGGAGGGGGACTTGGGATGTGGTACTAGGGAGGAGGGACTTGGGATGTAGTACTAGGGGTGGGAGGGACCTGGGATGTAATACTAGGAGGAGGGAGGGACTTGGGATGTAGTGCTAGGGGTGGGAGGGACTTGGGATGCAGTACTAGGAGATGGGAGGGACTTGGGATGTAGTACTAGGAGGAGGGAGGGACTTGGGGATGTAGTACTAGGAGGAGGGAGGGACTTGGGATGTAGTACTAGGAGGAGGGAGGGACTTGGGATGTAGTACTAGGAGGAGGGAGGGACTTGGGATGTAGTACTAGGAGGAGGGAGGGACTTGGGATGCAGTACCAGGAGGTGGGAGGGAGGCTGGTCTTGGTAACACTGCCCTATATGGTATAACATTATGCATTACCCCGGCATGAGGCGAAGTTGTATTATCCTGTGACGACCACGACCCTACCACACGCCTTCACGCCCACCCCACTGTGTCTCACGCCCATGTTCATCGCTATCATACGCCCACCTTTACCTGTGTTTTCACGCTCACGTTCACCTGTGCTTCTCACGCCCACATTTGAATGTGTTTTTCACGCCTACGTTCACCTGTGTTTCTCACGCCCACATTTACCTGTGTTTTTCACGCCCATATTTACTTGTGTTTTTTCACGCCCACGTTCACCTATGTTTTTCACGCCCACGTTCACCTATGTTTCTCACGCCCACATTTACCTGTGTGTTTCTCACCCACGTTCACCACTCTCACACGCCCACTTTCACCAGTGTTTCTTACGCCCACATTTCCTGACATGTCTCTGGTTACAACTGTCTCACGCCCACGTCACAACTTTCCACACCCAACACCTAACATCACTGCTCTGTGTGTGTGTGTGTGTGTGTGTGTGTGTGTGTGTGTCGTTCCTCCGGTCATATTACCTCCCCCCCTCTCCCCTCAGTGTAGTACTGGGGGTGGGGGGAGGTATGAGTCAAGAGGTCATGCAGGGGGGGTGGAGATAGGTCATGAGTCAGGTCGGTCATGAGTGAAGGGGGAGGGGGGGGTGTGTGTGGCCGGCGGGGGGTGACTCACCGACTCACCAAGGTTGAGTCCTGGCCAGATAATTACCTACCTGGCGGGTCCTGTGGTGAAAGGTGGGTATTTGCACCTGCTTCTCTCTACTCCCTCCTCCTCCTCCTCTCTACTCCCTCCTCCTCCTCCTCCTCCTCTCTACTCCCTCCTCCTCTCTACCTTCTCCTCCTCCTTGTTTTATCCTCTCCTATATTCTGTATTTTTTTCCTTTTATTGTTAAGTCAAGTTTATTTTTTTCATGCTTCTCTCTCCTCTTTTATCATCTACAAATTATCGTCTTTTATTGTTTGGTTCATCTTATTCTTCTCTCCTCTTCCTCTTATTCTTTACCATTTAATGTCTTTTTATATTATCATTCTTTTTCCTGCCTCTCCTCTCCTTCTTCTTCCATTGTTTACTTGTTATACCCCGCCCTGAGTGTGAAAGGGATTTATATCTTAATCTGTCTGTTGTTGTTTGTCTGTTCACTCTGCCTTTAATAATAATAATAATAATAATAATAATAATAATAATGTCCAATCACCTATAAATCGACCTCATATTACAGTATATAAAAACAATAATAAATTAGAACTGCAAACTAGACACTAATTCCTTCAGACATCACAACACACACAGATAAAACAACAATATTACCAAGACCGAAACAATAATTAAAATATCACTAATCGTCTAAATCGTAATATACAATAACTTAAACGTAAATAATAAATAGAAACTAAATTATAATATAACCAGTCCACTCTTAATCACCTCATCCAACTGGTGTCAGAAAGTCATATGATTAATGGTAATTTTCTCCTCATGATTGATTTAATTATCTTGATACAGTGACATAATGATTGAGTGGTGAATTGAAAGTCTTTATAAACATCGTAGAGTTGAGGTTAATTTATGAATATTGAATGATAGGATGAGTCTAATATATCTTTGATCTGATCTCACGAGTACTGAAGACTGGTGTCCATTTTATGTTGATTGATTAGGAATCTGGGTTTCATTGACGTAATTATCAGCACTAACTATGATTTATCGTCTCTGGGGTTAGGGAGGGAAGGGAGGGGAGGGGAGGGTTGGGACTTCATTAAACTACGTTACATTACCGTATGAATATGGAACGAGACTATCATATAAATGGTGTTTTTGAAGCCTCTGTTTGGTGGAGTATCCCTGGATGTATAATATTCTGGGATTAAATAAGACGCCGAGGAGTGGGAGTAGGGAGTGAATGTTAGATGAGAGGGAACGCTGATATTTGACCGGACAAGTGATCGTATGTGAGTGGAATGATAATTAGTATTTGAGGGTTAAATGTCGTAAAAATTGAGGTGTCTCGGGTATCGGGGTTCTGTTAGTGGTCTCGTGTCTATAGGAAGCCGTCGAGGTTATGTATGGAGAGAGAGAGAGAGAGAGAGAGAGAGAGAGAGAGAGAGAGAGAGAGAGAGAGAGAGAGAGACTGAATAAAAAGGAAAACAAAAGTAGAAAAGGGAGAGAAAGAGAGATAAATGAAGAATGAAAGAAAGAGACCAAAGAGAATGACAATACCACGGAAAGACAAGAAGCACAAAGACTTATCGACACACACACACACACACCCACACACACACACCGCCACCAGTAGTGTTAGTAGCAGAAGAGAGTTTTTGTGTTTATCCAACATTGGTATGCCACCTCAGGAACTATACATACCCCACCTACATAACTGTGTGTGTGTGTGTGTGTGTGGGTGTGTGTGTGTGTGTGTGTGTGTGTATATTTCAACCTATCTATACATGTTTTTTTTTTAGCTCACCTGAAAAAAAATATTTGTAACTTCCTTTTTTATTGTCATTTGAGGAATTTTTTTGTTTGTGTCTTCAGAGGAATTGTTTATAAGTCAAAGTCTAGTATGTGTTTAGGTTACATATGTTTATAGTAATGAGTGTTGCGCAGGTGTTTGTTGACAGGTGTGGAGGAGGAGAGCTTCAGGTAAATAAAGTCAACGTCATTCTTTTACCATAACAGATAGTATTTGTTCTTTTAGCTTTTGTTGATACTGTGGTATATTTTTTTTCTCACTGTTGTTATATTTTATTCTTTTACGATTTTATTTTATGTAGGTTTAAGGTTAGTTTCATTAGGTTAGGTTAGGATGAAGTAGGTTTAAGTTTTATTAAATTACGTTAGAACAGTTCAACATTACCGACACGTAATTTAGTTCATAATAGGTTAGAGTAGATACGGATTACGAGCTTAAAAAAATAATACTACGCAACAAATAGATTTAACTCCGGTGTTCGTGGTACTTATCTAACATTGACCATCTTACACATCCCCCGGGGTACAGGCAGGTCGGACAGGCTCGTGCAGGTCAGGGAGGCTCGTGCAGGTCACAGCCTCAGATACGCATCTACGACTTGTCCAGATTGGTGAACGGGGCGTTATAACTCCCAGATTAATACTGTCACGCACCTCTTCCGCCAATTGTCGTCCTGAACGTTTTTCTTTTGGGTGTAAAACTGTGAGAAAGTGTGTGTGTGTGTGTGTGTGTGTGTGTGGTGAGAGAGGGGGATTAGTGTGATGGTAGAGTAGTTGTTATTATTATTTTATTATTATTATTATTAGTAGTAGTAGTAGTAGTAGTAGTAGTAGTAGTAGTAGTAGCAGTAGTATTGTCATTGTTGCTGTTATTATTATATACAACCGTTCCATAAAAATTACAACCACTATGGACCTTATTATTAACTCACCTGTACATAAATAAATAAACAAATAAATAAACAAAACCCAACAAAACAAAAAGAAGATCATGTGTTTTTTAAAAGAGTTAAAGAGTCCGCCACAGACACTGGACAGGACGGCTGGGTGTGCCTTAGCTTTAACTGAGGATGACATGAGACGTGTAGAGAATAGTGTAGTGTGACGCATGACCAGGTGGAGGGCACGACCGTCAACCTGAACTGAATACCTGGTGAGATGCGGTGACTGAGTGTGTGTGTGTGTGTGTGTGTGTGTGTGTGTGTGTGTGTGTGTGTGTGTGTGTGTGTGTAATGATCTGTCACTAATCTCTCAGTCAACAGATAAAAAGGAAAATAAGAAATCCCTGTGTTTAATTGTCAGTGTAGATGTTCAGTTCTCTATGTTCACAAGGAATAATACACACACACACACACACACACACACACACACACACACACACACACAGGGAATGTATTCTATATAATATACAACACAACACAATACCTGTGGGGCGGCTGGAAGAACAGCTGATAGTGGCTTAGGTGAGGATCTCTCTCTCTCTCTCTCTCTCTCTCTCTCTCTCTCCTCTCTCTCTCTCTCACACACACCCCTAGAAGGGACTCTTGTACTGCTGCTCACGTGTGTGATGTTGTAAAAGTTTAATAGAGCTGAAAGTCCTCCATCACCTTGTGGGACTTACCTTGACCCATGGTGACGTGTGTGTGTGTGTGTGTGTGTGTGTGTGTGTGTGTGTGTGTGTGTGTGTGCTTGTACGTGTGTGTGTGTAATGGGGTTCTGGTCGTTTCATATGGAGTTAATCATGCTTAGGTTATTTGATGTTGGAGCGAGATTAAGTTAGGTTATTGTAGTGTATAAGTTAGGTTAGGTTAATATAGTATAGGTAAGATTGAATTAGGGTATATTACGTTATATCTAGAAATACTACATAACCATAAAGGGGGAAGGGGGTTTAAAAGGGGTCTTCTCGTAGGGGGTTGAGAGAAAGGGGGTGAGGGTAAGGGTAGGGTAGGGAGGAGGAGAGAGGGGTTGAGGTTAGGAAGGGAGGAGAGAGAGAGGGGGTTTCCTTCCCTCTTATGCCTTTGTCACAGTCGCTCCGCCAAGACCTAAAAAATGTGGTAAAAGTTGGTGGGAGTGAGTCAGGTCTCCTTATAAGAGGGTTCATGGCTCTATAAAACAACTAAGAGGACAATCGAAGAGGGAAGTCTATCTGGAGGGCCATCACGGAGGAGGAGGAGGAGGAGGAGGAGGGAAGAGGAAGAGACTGGGGAGAGGAGGAGGTAGGGGTGGAAGCGGGGGAGGAGTAGGGATGGGATAGGAAGAGGGGGAGGAGAAGGAAGATGTGAGGGCCAGAGAGAGGTGGGGAAGAGGAGGAAGTGAAGGAGTAAAAGACAGAGGAAGAGAAGAAGGAGGAGGAGGGGAGAGGAGAGTTAGGAAGGGTGTAGGGAGGTGGAGACGTGACGGAAGGGGAAAGAGTTTAGCAAGCACTGGGTGAGGGAAGGGAGAGATTTAGACAGGTGTGGAGGAAGGGAGGTTGGTAATTAGGGAGGCATGACGGGAAGATGGAGGGGGAGGAAACAGACAGACTGACAGTATCACTTCGGTCACACTAATATGGAAGGAAATCTCAGACAAAGCAATATTTCCCCCTAAACTGGTAACGTGAGATTGTACAAGTATCTGATTAACTCTCTTAAGTTACGAGACAAATATGGATTCTCAGAGATACGAGAGTTAAGTTTTTCCCTCTTAACTTGAGATGTGTTAACCTGGCTGGCTCTAGTTATAGCTCATAGGTGGTGGTTTAACTGTCCTCGGTATAGTGCTTAACCTGACTAGTAACTATAATGATTCTCTTCTCTTTATTTAGAACACATAAATCGGATGAACCTTTTTGATATTTTTTTCCTCTGGTTCATTTGTTTCCGCATGTTTCTTTAGACCAATAACAACCTCTACCATATAAGAGCTGGATTCTTATTGGTCGATGTTGGTCTCGGACTTACAGATCTCTTAGTCATATAACAAAGTCCTCGGTTTTGACTCCATGTTGAAAGTTTCCATTTTTTTTTGTAAATTCAGTATAAACGTATTTACATCTGTCACCATTTTCTTCTTTTCGGAGTTTGGTTTAATTTATTGTCATTAGTTTTCGGGTTAGATAATGTTTGAAGATGTATACAATTTCATCTTATTTTAGGAGAATATTTACATTGTTGTTCATTTGAAACTTTTATGTATATTTAGGAAGTTATTTTATCTTCCTGGCTTATATGTGTGTGTGTGTGTGTGTGTGTGTGTGTGTGTGTGTGTGTGTGCAATATTCACTCTTATGACCATTCTCTTTTTTTAATCAACGAAATAAAACATCATATAGAACAGTCCCCCCCCCCTCCCCGACACTGGTTCATGGTATTATTTGTCGGCATAGTCTTCCTTAGGTCAGCGATGGTATCAAATTATGTAAATGACTCGCGATAGACGGTATGTGAAAATGTTTTTTTCCACCCGATAAACGTCGCCGCTTGACCATATACAGATAGGGCTGTAAAACTTCCTAGGGAAAAAAAGAGCAAAAGCAAAAAGAAAACGGGTCCCATATAGAGATAAAATCAAAGAAAACGGGCACCAAGTACCTATTAGATTCGGGGATTCGGGGCAAACTATTAATTTTGTCGTGTTTTGCTATTCATAATCCGGTGCCCTTAAGCACGGTGGAGGGAAGGCATGTAAAAAGACCTCACAGCGTAGCGCATTAAGTCTGCCCACCACCCCACGGCCCAGACCCCCCCGTATATGGACGCTGGATAATTGAACGTCTGCATGAGATATGAATTATTCAACATTTTGGCTAGTCAGACGTGATGATTAGCTCGCCAGTCCTGCAGGGGGTAAGGGTTTATGACACTTTATCCTTGGACACACAGCCTAAGAATAGTGCTTTGAGAAGGAGTGAGTTACTCTTGTGGTCTTACTGTAATTACTTGTTAAATGAGATCCTGCTTAACATGGTCTGACTTAAATGAACCTAACCTAACCTAACTTAGCTTAATATAACTGAACGTAGCTTGAAAAAGGTGAAAGTGGGTTCGGGACAGTGTGGATACAGCACACTGTATACTAAGCCTTCGGTACACAAGGAGGCAGCATGGCCGGTACTGTACTGTACTGTACTCGACCGCCTTCACTCCCCCCAAGTAGTAAGCTGGGTGAACTGGGAGCCACCGGGAATCGAACCTCTGAGCTATGGAACAGTAGGTGTGTGTTCTATCCACTCGACCACCTCACTCCAATCGTAGCCTAATCTAACGTAGAAAAAACGAACCTAACCTAACCTAACCTAACCTAACAGGGTATTACGACCTAAAGAAAAAACAAACATAAACTAGTGGGGTTTTGTCCGCTTCATTACTCGTCGGGTGGGATTATGTCCAACTGGGTAATTGTCCGATGAAACCCTCTAGCCTGGGATTTGGTTGTCCGAGTGTCCGTATATCACAGTAGTGAGCTAAATATGGCTGCCGTCACCTCCTCACCCAGACCGTCCGGGGCATTAACTCCGCCATATTGGAAATGAGAGGTCAACAAAGCTGTCTACGGCGGACGGTAGCGAAGAAAATATAGAGCTCGTTAATT
>NW_024730867.1:210000-227500 GCF_018991925.1 Homarus americanus
GATCCCAACTATACCCAAACATGGTCAAAATAATCCATTGCTTTTTTGCTCGAAGTTATTTTTTTTTTTTATACAACGCCCAGACGGAAAACATGCATTCCTGTCTTCTTCTTCTTCTTCTTCTTCTTCTTCTTCTTCTTCTTCTTCTTCTTCTTCTTCTTTGCTAGCTAAGGGCGACAAGTGACTATAAAAAAGTATATTAAGAAGAAACATCGATAAGACAAACCATATACAGTAGATAGATTTAATTCCAAGTTATCTTATAGAGTTTTACAGTATAACCCCCCCCCTTGTTAGATTGTCTTTTGTTTATCATTGTATTTGTCTGTAAACAATAAACGTCTCTTAGTTTTGTCATTTAGCGATAATTTCTCTCAAGTTCCTCAAAAACTGAAAACCTGGAACGTAAATATGACCTATAATAATTCTTGTACTGTAAATAAAATACTAATTAAGAATTCCCTCAGACAATACAGGTGGTTGGGATATACAAGGATACGTGTACAGATTAATATGTTCTACTTAAGGGAAATAGGTAAAGGGATCTTGTAACTAGACGCACACAGGGTGGACATAGTGTTAGGACAGGTCAGGAATTCAATGCTTTGTTCGTTCATATGTATGTGAGGTAATGATTATTGTATTGACTGGGGCCTCCGTAATGTTACCTTGGGATTTAATTATCAGTAGGAACATTATTGAAGCTAGTCCCAACTGCATGCAAGACTGACTGGGGAACACACACACACACACACACACACACACACACACACACACACACACACACACACTTGCTTCATTCACTGTCACTCATTCAGTCATTCTCAACCAATGTTAAAAATGTTCCTTAACTGGTGATGTTAGAACGCGTCTGAGTGGCTCACTTAAGCAATGAAGGAGTGGCAGGGTGTTGGTGGGTGTAGGAGAGGTGTTGGTGGGTGTAGGAGGGGTGTTGGTGGGTGTAAGAGGGGTGTTGGTGGTGTAGGAGGGGTGTTGGTGGGTGTAGAAGAGGTGTTGGTGGGTGTAGGAGGGGGTGTTGGTGGGTGTAAGAGGGGTGTTGGTGGGTGTAGGAGGGGTGTGGAGAGGTGTTGGTGGGTGTAAGGGGTGTTGGTGGGTGTAAGAGGGGTGTTGGTGGTGTAGGGGAGGGTGTTGTTGGGTGTGGGAGGGGGTGTTGGTGGGTGTAGAGGGGTGTTGGTGGTGTAGGGGGGTGTAGGAGAGGTGTTGGTGTGGGAGGGTGTTGGTGGGTGTGGGGTGTTGGTGGTGGGAGGGGTTGGTGGTGTGGGGTGTTGGTGGGTGTGGGGGGTGTTGGTGGTGTGGGAGGTGTTGGTGGGTTGGATGAGAGAACACTGGTATATGGAGAGGGATATTGGGTATAGATGGGTGTAGTCGAGAGCGAGCGAGCAAGAGAGAGAGATCTTCAGTGTGGGTGTGGGTGTAGGAAGGTGTATAGGGGTATGAGGGGCCCCCTTGATGTACTATAGGGGTGTAAGAGGGTGTAGCATCTGTGTGTGGGTGTAATGTTTACCATGTGTATTTACTTGGGATGGGTATAGAGGGAGGTGTGGCTCAAGAGGAGGAGCTGTGACGCAGGAGGTGTGGCTCAGGAGGGAGGATGTGGCTCAGGAGGGAGGATGTGGCTCAGAGGGAGGGCTGACTCAGGAGGGTGTGGCTCAGGAGGAGGCTGTGGCTCAAGAGGGGGATGTGGCTCAAGAGGGGAATGTGGCTCAGGAGGGGGATGTGGTTCAGGAGAAGGGTGTGACTCAGGAGGGGGATGTGACTCAGGAGGGAGGATGTGACTCAGGAGGGAGGATGTGACTCAGGAAGAGGGTGTGGCTCAGGATTGATGGTCACACCAGGTCTCATATTAACACCTCTTCAAGTTGTCGTCTTAAAGGGTGAGATGTTTACCGTTATTAGGGCTCTGTTGTTCCTGTTTTAAAGGAGGGTTTACTGTTATTAGTACCTGTTGAAGGGTTGATGTTTTACCTTTATTAGTGCCCCGTTGAAGGTGTTTTAAACGGTAGACATTTACTGTTAGTTGTATATACCTGTTGAACTGTAATCTCTTGAGTATGATGACTTAACGCCCTGAGTACGATGATCTTCCCTTGAGAACGATGACTTACCCTTGCGTACGCTGACCTTTCCCCTTAGGTACGATGACTTTCCCTTGCGTACGATAACCTTCCCTTGCGTACGATGACCTTCCCTTAGGTACGATGACATTTTTCGCAAACGGACGAGCAAGCAGACAGTCAACCAGTCGGACAGTCAGGTAGCCAACTACCTTGCATGACGAACACAGAGACAACCACACACCCAGTCAACCAATCAGACATAACTTTGACAACCATACATCCAGTTAACAAATCAGACAGTCAATCATACAGGGAAGCAGTCAGCCAGTCAGTCATACACCAGTCAAACCTCTCAACTGGACAAGGAGGAAGCCAGACAGACAACCACACAACCAGTCAGCCAAACCAGCAAACTAATTACGAAAATTCCATCCCAGACCATTCACCATCACAATATTCACTCCCTCACCAACCTAACCTCTAACTTCATCCCTTCTGTATTCATTAACTGGGCCACCTGTCTATTCATTAACTGGGCCACCTGTATTCATTCATTTGGACCTTCTATTCATTAACACCTGTCTATTATTTCATTCGTGGCCACTGTCAACACACTTAATCCCTGTCACCTACACAACCACCCAAACGCTTAACCCAGCCACACAACCCCACAGACCCCGCCCGCCCGCCCGCCCACCCGCCCACCGCCCACCCGCCTAGTAAAGCATCAACGAGGTGGGTGGTTAATGCTATAGGTGGTGAGCCTTATATGGCAACACTGCGAGGCTTGTTGAACACATTTTAAGATTCACGACGGTCAGGAGGAGGCTCAGAAGAGGAGGAGGAGGAGAGAAGGAGAAGAGGAAGGAAGAACAAGGAGGGAGGAGGGAGGAGGGAGGAGGAGAGGACTAGAAGTATGAGGAGGAGACAGGTAATAGTAGGAGGAATGAGAGAAAGCCAGGAAGAGGATAAGGAGATCATGAGGGAGAAGCCAGGAAGAAGAGGAGGAGGGAGGAGGCCAGGAGGTAGTATTGGAATCATAAGCGTGTTTAATCAGCTGGTTAGGTTAGGTTAATTTAGGTTAGGTTGGTTAGGTTAGTTAGGATTGGGTTAGGTTAGGTTAGGTTAGGTTAAATCGGGAGAATGAGGACAGGTAGGAGGTGTTGGTCATGAATTAATCAGGTAAGAGGTGAGGGCGACTAGGGTGGCCTACCTGTATATGGCAACACTGGTCACCTGGTCTTGTTCCCAGTGAGAGAGCTGGGCAGGTGGAACATGGGCACACACACACACACACACACACACACACACACACCAGCCTCCTCATGCGTCGACGCCATGGGCAGAGGCGGGTTTAATTCTTAGGATTCTTATTAGGATGAGAGGCAGGGGGTGTTACGGTGTCGTGTGTGTGTGTGTGTGTGTGGGTCAGTAAGTGCGGATTAGATCGGAATGTTAGTAGGTGAAAACATGTGATTAGAGGTCAGGCAATTTTATCCCACCCTTTTCTGCTTTTGTCCTCCCTTCCTCCCTTCCTTCCTTCCTTCCTTCCCAGCTTCCCTCCCTCTCCCTCCTCTCTCCCCCCTCCCCATCCCTCTCTCTCCCTCCCCCCTCTCCCCATCCCTCCCCCCTCTCCTCTCCCCCTCCCCTCCCTCCCCACCTGACAGCAGTATACGTCACCTCTGCCACCTCCGTTGTTTCTACTGTGTCATAATCCTGATCACGTCCACAGATACGAGATTCCAGGGGCCGCTGAACCCTGTATCACGCGGGGTGGTCACTGCTCTACAGACACATATGAGGGGTATTGACACTAGTGAACCATATATGACACTGTATATATCCACTGTTATAAAGGTACATATGACACGGGATTTATGATGCTAGTTAACCATATATGACACTGGATATTCACTGTTATGGTACACATGACATAGAATATTCACTGTGTCAACTCTCTTCTGACACACGTCATCCAAAAATTTGATGTGACACAATTCAAGTTGGATTTTTTTTGTAGGGAGAGTAAATCGACATATCTCAGGGGATTTATAGAGATTAGTGTGTGTGTGTGTGTGGGTCTCTCTCTCTCCTATACACCACAAACAAACAGCCACAAAAATCGATCCACTCAAGGACAAATTTCCACACGTAAAAAAAAAGACCCCCAGAATCAACATATCAAAACACCACACAGTTAGAAACACTTCATATCCCAATAGTAACACCTACTATATAAAAATATACCAAAATATATGTAATAATGGTACAAGAAACATCGACTTTTAAGGAGCAAAATACGTGTCAGTGTTGGACAGGGGTGTGATGTTGTGACGGAGGCTGGACGACGACTGACAGAGGAAGCAACCACGAGGTACCAGACTCTAGGGTGGGTCATCCCAAGGGTAAACATTCGGTCTTTTGAAAAACTCCTAAAGCTATGGGCTGTTATTTTTGTGTGGGATTTTATTATTTAATCTTTTTTTTATGTGTAAGAAATTTTATTTGTTTTATTGTTTGTTATATTTATTTGATTTTTTTTATTGAAGAAGCACTGTGTGTGTAGCCTGTGTTTGTAATGTTGTCTGGGGTATACATTTTGTGTCAAAACATTAAGTTCCTGATGTAAAACATGTCAATATTATACCTGACCTTTTGTATAAGTTTAAGTTCAGGGTTTTAAAGATTACATAATGATGATAATAATAATAATAATAATAATAATAATAATAATAAATCGTGCTACAGTACTCAAGAGTGAGAACACATACACATGCATATATATATAGTGTAGGGGGTATATATAGTGTGGGGGTATATAGGTAGCTGGGGTGTAGGGAGTAGAGTGGTGCGTGGTAGGTAGGAGGCAACCAATGCGGTAGGAAAGTGGTAGGCTACAGTCAGTACCACACCGCCAGGTGAGGCAATCAGTAGAGCTTGGCGTTCTCCTCCACCCTGTAAGCGTGCTGGCGTGCCTGCAAAGTTTTGTATAAACCTCTGATACGGTACGCTGCGCCTCCGTCCCCTCTTCGCCCTCCCTCCTCCCCCTCTCTCCTATCCCATTCCTCTTGTTTTGTACACCTCTCTCCCTCCGTCTTCCTTCCCTCCTCTTCCGTCCTTCCTCATTCCTCTCTCCGTCCCTTCTCCCTCCCCCTCCGTTGTATTACTCTGAAGCTACTTCAGGAGAGGTGTGGGCCAGCAGCGGTGTTTTTTAAGGCACAACCATTACTGCCGGGCCTCGCTGGCTGTGCTTGGCTCTCCCTGCATCGCCTCCTGCTTGACAGCCCCACTTGACCACCTTGCTTGGGGCCACACACGCGCTCCCTACCAGGCTGTGGGGAGCGTTTGTTGACAGGGATGGTGGGAGGTCCTGTAACAAGGTCAACCATATGCACGCTGGGGGAGGTGTGGAGGCTGAACTCGGCCGCACACTCGCATTATACTAGATCGTGGGTGGTGCAGGAGGCCACCCACACGCACTCTAGAGAGCGGGTGTGATTCAAGAGGCCGCTCTCTCACGCACTCTGCATACCGTGGGTGGTTCAGGAGGCCGCCCACACATACTTGAGCATGTGCGGGTGCTCGGGGCGGTGTGAGGGGGAGCGCCTTCTCTCCATCCTTGTGGTGCTTCCGACACCCAGATGGATCAGGAACCATCCACCGTAATCACAACACCGACCTCGCTCTCAAGAACCTCCTCCTCACTCTCCCTATAAATAACTCCTTTTACCTCCACCTGACGGTATTATAAACGCTATGTAATCCATCAACAACGACATCATCGAGTCAGAGTCTGGGAGAGTAAGTGAGAGAGGGAGAGGGGTTATGTGTAGCGTCTTTAAAACGTAGATAAAATACCCACCACCATCGCCGCCATTGAGCTACTTGTATTGGCCTTAACACTGACGGTATCTGGTCTACCACCCGATGCTCTACTGCCCAGAACCCCATCACTTAATTTCCTCATCAATAACAACAGCCATCAGCAACACCGGGAAAAAAACTTGATAAAAACATTAACCACAGCCACTGGTATAGAAGCCCTGCAGAAGAGCTCGGGTAAACCTGGATTAATATTTGGATGGGAAAAACTGTCGACTAGAGAGGGCGAGGAGGAAGTAGGTTAGGTCCTGGCCATACCTCAATGCCTGTGTCGGCGGGGGTGACAATATATCATGGTGTGGTATAAGACCTGCTGGAGCCCTGACTCTACACCTCCCCCTGGCCTGGCTACTCTCCCTCATTCACCCCTGTACTCCCCCTGGCCTGGCTACTCTCCCTCATTCACCCCTGCTCCTGGCCTGGCTACTCTCCCTCATTCACCCCTGTACTCCCCCCTGGCTACCCCCTCATTCACCCCTGCTCCCCTGGCCTGGCTCTCCATCATTCACCCTGTACTCCCTGGCCCTTCTCTCCTCATTCACCCCTGTACTCCCCCTGGCCTGGCTACTCTCCCTCACTCTCTCCTCTACTCCCCCCTGGCTTGACTAGTCTTCTCCTCCTCCTCCAGTAACCTCTTGACTCCTGTACTGGACGGTACCTCATCTACCTCCAGGTGTACATTGTCAGGTAAACTACTATTACCCTCCTTCTCTTCTCCACGAACCTCCTCCCCACGCCCCCCCCGCCCCCCTCCCCACCACAACCACCCCTTTCTCCTGCTCCTTCACCTACAACCAACCTTTTTTTCTTGGCTCCTTACCTCTGTATACCCCCTCCCCAACACCACCCTTCACCGCCACCATCCCCCTCACCTCCACTAACTCTCTCCTCTCCCTCACCTCCACCAACTCCCTCTCCCTCACCTCCACTACACCGCCCACCCCATCACTTAGCCATTGCTCACCTGTGAAGGGATAACCACAGGGCACCTCACCTCTCCCTGTAATTGGTACTGTGAGCGGAAGGTGATGTGAACGATGGAGAGGCTGAAATTTATCTTAACCACACCACGATTCTCAATAACTCGTAAGTTAAATTCTCTACAACTACAACACACAGGATCTTATGTTCTTGGGTGGTAAAATGTCGTAGGAATAACACCAAGACTGTAGATCGTAAGTGGAGGTCCCTTATCACCTCATTAGACTCCTTGAGAATTCACTTCCAACTCCGGGTCGTGAGGTAAATTTTTTGAGGCTCGTAATGAAGATGTAACGGAGAGACTATGAAGATGTAGTGTGTGGAGGGCGCGGCGTAATGAGACTAATTAGCGCGGCGAGTTGGTGGGCAGGTGCGAGAGGCAGGAAGGGGGAACAGGTGTGATGTTTAATGAGTGAAAGTCGCTGCATCCTGGGGTCACCGAAAACAAATGTGTGTGTGTGTGTGTGTGTGTGTTAAGATGTGTGTTTTAGTGAAGTATAGAGGATGTGAAGGGGTGCTCAATTAACTAGCCTCTGTGCTGCAAGGGGCAACTCTGAATCAGTCATATAACACAGAAAGAATCGATCGCAAGAACTTCAGACCTTCAACATCGCATCTAAAGCCCATAAAAAGATGTGTTGTACTGCCGACAGTCATTTGTTTTGAGTTCGCTGAGTCTTGATCCCTTCCGTAAGGCCTCGTGACGTGTGCCATGGTACTCGCGTGCTTATTGAGTTTATTGTTTTTCGTAGATGAAGGAGGATTGATAACCGAGGGTGGGATACTGTTTTAGGGATGAGTATTGTGGAAAGTTTGGATGGAAAACTATAGACGAAAGAAAAATCATATAAGAAGGAATACTGTAAAGTATAGACAACAAAACAAAACACTATCAGCAAAGGAAAATATAGACAACAAAACAAAACATTGTCAACAAAGAGAACTATAGACTCCAAAACAAAATTCTATCGACAGAGGAAAAGTATAGATGAATAAACAGTACCATAAACAAATGAAGACTATAGACGAAGAAAACCCCACCCTCCATGACTGTCTTATAGGTGGCGCTCCTCCTTCTGTTTACCTTTTCGCTTCCGTGTAGATTTTTGTTGATTACCCGCGGGATTAGAGTGGATTTCTGTGTGGATTACTGGGATGGGTTTATCTAGGGAGGGAAGGATTAAGAGACTTGTGGGAGTGGTAAGGGAGACGCCAGGTGTTGTCACGATGGTGGGGGAGGACCTGGCTGACTCACTGACTGGCTGGCTGGCTAATTAGTTGACTGGATGGTTCGCTGACTGGTTGAATGATTAACTGGGTGGTTGGTTGACTGACTGGCTGGGTGGTTGACTGACTGTTTCGCTGGCTAACTGGATGGCTGACTAACTGTAATAATAATAATATAAACATAGAAGGGGGGTAAACTATAGTAAAATAACACCATGTCCACAGAATCTACCCCAGTCCCCCGCAGCTCTTACCGTATCTGAAATATGAAGCCGAAATCAGCTGACGAGAGGCTGGTGTGTCTTAGCCTCGTGTCCAGAGCCTCAGAGTCTCAGAGGCTCGGATGGTGAATATTCCTCTTAACTAAAACACACTAAATAGTTCCAAAATGGCGACAGATTGAGACAGAGACTCAACTAAATGCGTTCCCGGATGTGATTGACTTGTTTCTCGTAATTTTTGCAACGTTAGATGGATAAAGATAGTGAAGTTGAGCTTAAATGTTATGTGGTGGAGGTGGTGAGGGGTCGTGGAGTGAGGGGTCGTGGAGTGAGGGGTCGTGAGGGTGGTGAGGGGTCGTGAGGGGTGGTGAGGGAGGTAGTGAAGGCTAGTGAGGGGTCGTGGGGGATCGTGAGGGTGTGAGGAGTCGTGAGGGTGAAGGGCCGTGGTGGTGGTGAGGAGGTGGTGAAAGCTAGTGAGGGTCGCGAAGTCGTGAGGGTGTGAAGAGACCGTGGTGGTGGTGAGGTGGTGGAGGTGGTGTGAGGTGTGAGAGGGCCGTGTGGTGGTGGTGTGAGGGGTGGTGGGGAGGTGGTGAGGGGGTCGCGGGGGTCGTGAGGGTGTGAAGGGCCGTGTGGTGGTGGTGAGGGTGGTGGGGAGGTGGGTGAAGGCTAGTGAGGGGGTCGCAGGGGGGTCGTGAGGTGTGAAGGGGCCGTGGTGGTGGTGAGGGGTGGTGTGAGTGAGTGGGGTGCTTGGGGAAAGGGCCGTGGTGTGGTGGGCAGGGGTGGTGTAGGTAGTGAGAGTGTGAGGGCCGTGGTGGTGGTGAGGGTGGTGAGGGTGGTGAGGGTCAGGGGTCGTGGGGTGTGAAGGGGCCGTGGTGGTGGTGAGGGTGGTGGAGGTAGTACAGAGGTGTGAAGGGCCGTGGTGGTGGTGAGGGTGGTGAGGGAGATGGTGAGGGGGTCGCCCAGGGGGGTCGTGGGGGTCGTGAGGGGTGTGAGGGTCGTGAGGGGTGTGAAGGGCCGTGAGTGGTGTGAGGTGAAGTGAAGGCTAGTGAGGGTCCTTGGGGGTCGTGAGGGTGTGAAGGGCCGTGGTGAGTGGTGAGGGTGGTGAGGGAGGTAGTGGCAGGGGTCCTTGGGGGGGTCGTGAGGGTGGCAGCGTCTTGCACCGGAGATCACTGCTACTGTAAACACACTTCAAGACCCTCTTCTTTCTCACCTACTTTCGCTACTTTCACTTTTTTCTCACCTTTTTCTTTTCATTTTTCTTTCGTTTTTTTTTTTTATTATTATTATTTACGATGAGATAAAAGCCAGAGAGGTGTATTGTTATGTTCGAGGTGGTGATAGTGTTGGCACTGCGTCTGCCTGGCGTTTAGGTGCGTTCGTCTGGCGGTCGAGTTCACTTTTAGGTGTTCGATTACTTTCTGTACATTCGGCGTTCGGATTCAGTCTTGGTCTACTGATTCGAAAGAATTATGAACGATTGAAATTGTTTGATTCTGATTGCATTTCAAGTACTACACACACACACACACACACACACACACACACGCCACCTGACCCACTACTAGGTCAGTAAATCGCTTTATAGTGTCAACCCCAGTTCTTAATGGCACGGCCGCGCGCCTTAATGGTATACCCTGTGTAGTGTAGCCAGACCCTCGTATGGGATAAGAAGGGGGCAGGAGAAACACTCACTCACTCAGTTCTGTTCTTGATTCCTGGAGATTCTTGGGGTAAATATTTTTGTTTTGTCCTTTAGCTGGAGGTCTAATTGGGTTCATAGTTTTAACCCTTTGAGGACTATGGTTTAACCCTTTGAGGACTGTGTGTGTGTGTGTGTGTTTAGGGAGGTACATATACAACAGGCTGGTGGTGCTGGCATCACTCAAGACACGGCCTCTGTTGAACGTCTGGTGCCCTGCCTCCTCCTCCTCGGCCATGTACCATACTCCTGGGTATGTATGGGTATGCTGTGTATGTATGTTTGTGTTTGGCCAGGTTGTGTACGTGTGTGTGTGTGTGTGTGTGTGATTAGGTCGTGTGCGTTTGTGTTTGGTTAAGATTTGCACGTGTGTATGTTTGGATTAAGTGTGTACATTACCTCTGTATGTTTGGTTAGGCTATGTACTTGTGTGTATGTTTGATTAAGATGTGTATGTATGTATGAAGTGTGTACCTCTGTATACATTGTCAGGTTATGTACTATACGACCCGTCAAGATATACAGTATAGTGTGTATATTTGGGTCGGGAATATATATGCGTATTTTTATCTATATACATTCATTAACTTTAAGTGTTTTTATATGTACATAACATCATAATATCCAAGCTTAGTTTGTTATTCATTCTTTATTTATTCTTTATCAAACATCTTCCTATCTCTCCCTTTCTGTTTTTGTCTCATTTATTTTCGTTTTGTTCCGATTAAGTTCATATATATAACACCCGAGCGTTTCTGTCTATATCTACCATGCTTCTTCTGTCTCTCACCGTCCCGGGAGGAGCACACAGACAGATAGACTCCACAAGTATAAGCTTCCTGTCTCTACACCCGGGATTTGTCAACACGATAACACAGAGAAATGAAACTCGAGCCGAACTTAAGATGTTGATAATAACATAACAACACCTTATACGAATTTGTGGAGATAAGAAGGTTTTGTGGGCTTAGCTGAGGCACGGGGGAGGGGGGGTGTTGTGGGAGGGTGGTGTAGGGGTGAAGGTGTGGAGGGGTGAGGGTGGTGTAGGGTGAAGCTGGTGTAGGAGGGGTGGGAGGGTGGTGGGGTGAAGGGTGTAGGAGGGGTGAGGTGGTGTAGGGGAGGGAGAAGCTGGTAGGGAGGTGAGGGTGGTGTAGGGGTGAAGCTGGTGTAGGGAGGGGGAGGGGTGGTGTAGGGAGGGGATGAAGATAGTGTAGGGAGGGGTGAGGGTGGTGGGAGGGGATGAAGAGGTAGGGGAGGGGTGAGGGGTGGTGTAGGAGGGGTGAGGGTGGTGTGGGAGGGGTGAGGGGTGGTGTAGGGGAGGGGTGAGGGGTGTAGGAGGGATGAAGATAGTGTAGGAGGGGTGAGGTGGTGGGAGGGGGTGAAGCTAGTGTAGAGGGGAGGGGTGGTGTAGGAGGGAGAAGCTGGTAGGAGGGGTAGGTGGTAGGAGGGGTGGAGGGGTGGTGTTGGAGGGGAGAAGGTGGTGGAGGGGTGAGGGTGGTGTAGGAGGGAGAAGCTGGGTAGGAGGGGTGAGGGGTGGTGAGGGAGGGGTGAGGGTGGTGAAGGAGGGGTGGGGTGGTGTAGGAGGGGTGAGGGGTGGAGGGGAGAAGGTTGGTGTAGGAGGGGTGAGGGTGGTGTAGAGGGGAGAAGGGTGTAGAGGGGTAGGGTAGGGAGGGGTGAGGGTGGTGAAGGAGGGGTGAAGCTGGTGGTGTAGGGGGTGAAGTTGGTAGGGGTGGGAAGCTGGTGAGGGGTGAGGGTGGTGGGAGGGGATGAAGATAGTGTAGGGAGGGGTGAGGGTGGGGAGAGGGGATGAAGATAGTGTAGGAGGGAGGTGGTGGTGGGAGGGGTGAGGGTGTAGGGAGGGGTGAGGTGGTGGGGAGGGGTGAGGGTGGTGTAGGAGGGGATGAAGATAGTGTGGGAGGGGTGAGGGTGGTGGGGAGGGGTGAAGCTAGTGTAGGAGGGGAGGTGGTGTAGGAGGGTGAGGCTAGTGTAGGAGGGGTGAGGGGTGGTGTAGGAGGGGATGAAGATAGTGTAGGGAGGGGTGAGGTGGTGTAGGAGGGGATGAAGATAGTGTAGGAGGGGTGAGGGGTGGGTAGGGAGGGATGAAGATAGTGTAGGG
The DNA here is from genome assembly GCF_018991925.1 of Homarus americanus. Taxonomy (NCBI): domain Eukaryota; kingdom Metazoa; phylum Arthropoda; class Malacostraca; order Decapoda; family Nephropidae; genus Homarus; species Homarus americanus. The sequence goes on from NW_024730867.1 coordinate 222,205, forward strand.
AGGGTGAGGGGTGGTAGGGAGGGGATGAAGATAGTAGGAGGGGTGAGGGTGGTGTAGGAGGGGATGAAAGTAGGAGGGGAGAGGTGGGAGGTGGTGTGGGAGGTGAAGCTGGTGTAGGAGGGGTGAGGGGTGGTGTAGGAGGGGTGAGGGTGGTGTAGGAGGGGTGAGGGTGGGTGTAGAGGGGTGAGGGTGGTAGAGGGGTGAAGCTAGTGTAGGAGGGGTGAGGGTGTAGGAGGGGTGAGGTGGTAGGAGGGGTGAGGGTGGTGTAGGAGGGGTGAGGTGGTGTAGGAGGGGATGAAGATAGTGTAGGGTGGTAAAGCTGATGTATCGAGAGGGGTTTAACTTACTTCCTACCATAAGCGTCAACCCTGTTTATTATCGTTACTGCTGTGAGTGTACCCTGGCTGGTCGGCACCCTACACTAGGATAGACTTGAACCTTAACACCCATAAGCTTGATAATCTTGTGTGTTTGTTTGCTTCATGACTTGGCTGAGTGAGTGGCGGTCTGTGTGTGTGAGTGTGTGTTTGCTTGTTCTCGCTTTGTTTACATCTGATTGACACTTATGTATTTATTGCTTATTGATGGTTGTGTGTTTATTCCTGTTTATTGTTTGTTTTGTATTAATTAGTATTTTGTTATGCTTATTAACCACTCTGTACTCACACTGCTTATGACTCTTTAATCACACTGTAGTCACTCCGTTTACAACTTATTAACCACCCTGTATTCACTCACTCTATTTACCATCTGTTTCTTACCCTGAGTGCATGGGGGGAGAGAGTGGAGGAGGTGACCCAGGGATTTTAAGTTAGTGAGGGCACCTGGACACGCTGCTCCCCTTGTGGTACTCCGCCTACAACAGGGACTTGTTTGTCAAGCCGGCGGCCCCGTCTCTCAGTATGATGTTGTTGAATGGTGGTGCAAAGGTTTGTAGATGGAGAGAGAGGAGGGGAGAGGAGAGAGGGAGTAGAGAGAGAGGGGGAGTAGAGAGAGGGGGGTGGAGTAGAGAGAGAGAAGAATATTACTGATGAGGTGAAACGGACCACCCAGGAAAAATATAAAAAATAAACTAAATTGGACATGGAGAAGATCATTAGAGAGAGAGAGAGAGAGGGCAATGAGGTAGAGACTATGAGAAATAAATAGAAAACACTGTAACACACACACACACACATTAGTCCTGGAGTGAGTACTTGTCTCCTTGTGTATGAATGAGACGTTGGTTCAGCTGATCTTTGTATGTATGTGTATGTATTTTTTGTATGTCACCTCATCACTGCTCTTTCTCAGTACTGTTTAGGAACTCTTGGGAGACACTGTACTAGAGCTCTTATGACGTCTGGGAATATGTCACAGTGGCTTAATGTGATGCAGTTATGTTATCTTATTTATTTTTGAACTAATGCCTTTTTTTTTGCCTGTTTTGTCTTTTGTAACGTGTGTAAGTGTTAAGTGTAGGGGTGTGGTGGTTTAATTCAGTAAAGTATAGTGGTTAAAACTCTATATTTCTCCCACTTAAACCAATAACAGGGTGGGTTAAGTGTAGGTACTGGTTTAATTAAGTAAATGAAATGTATAAACCACAAACTTTAGGGATTGTTAAGTGAAGATGGTGTTTTAAGTACTACAGTAAATAAGTAAGCAACATTAGTTAAACCCACCTACAATCCTCCCACATAAACCACACGCTTTAGGGAGTGTTAAGTGCAGGTGGTTTAGGTTAGGTGGTAGTTTAACCAATGAAAGTAAACTTCATTGGTTAAAAACACCACCTGCGCCCCGCCCACCCTAACATATGGCCGTGGGCGTAGAACAAACCCACGTTAAAAAAAAGGGCCCATTCTTGATAACACACACACACACACAGTCAGTCAATAAGTGTGTTACAATGCTCGACTCTTGGGTAGGACTGAGTTTGTTTACATTGTGTAGTTCAGAGGATGGCCGCTACGTGGTGCTGGTGATGCGCGGTATATTTGGCTAAGGGTAAAAAGATACATTTGTGATGTAATGTATGTGTTTGTATGTATATGTATGTCACGGAAACAAAGAATCATCAAAATGTAAATGATTTTCAAATATTTACATAACAGAAGACACTGGCATCTGGCACTGAATATTTCCCGCATTTTTTTACCATTTGAAATAATCTCTGAGCGCCATTCCTAACTCACTGACGCTTTTAAGAGAATTTTTCCCCGGTTCTGCCAGACGTATAATTACCGCAACAATTATATTTACAGTTTTGTTTATAATTGTCAAACATTATAAAGAAAAGTGTAAAAAGTAATTAATTGATGGTAATATAACTGGATTGATTTATGTTATCAGATAGCGACAGATAAGAAGCCTTCGGTAACCAGTACGACATCTTGAAACGATAATATTTGTGATATTTCAAGACGTCCGAAGTTCCTGTTGTTGTTTTATTATTAATTATCTTTTGTTTTTGTTTTATTTTCTTCCCTTTTTTTTCTTTTAACTATTTCTTTGTTTTTCTTCAGTTTGTCCTCATTATCGAGTTCTCCTACTCCCTCTCTCGCCGGTAAGTCCTTCCTTCCTTCCTTCTATCCTTCCTGCATTCCTTCTTTCCCATACTTTTAAAATCACGAAATTCTTGACTGTCACTTATTCTCTGTCTTTATCATCCACTCTATTTACTTTTTCCTCCGTTTTTTATCTTCGTCACGTCAAGTTCGTTATTCTTGGCTCTCCAGTTCCTCATCTCGTTCACATCATCTATTAGTTTTCCCGTTTTTTCTCCTCTTTATTCTGTCGTCATTCTGTCCACTTCTCTGTCCGTCTGTTGTTTATTCGTCAGCTCTTGTTAATCCCGTCACTTCATTCCTTGTCGTCTATTCTTTCTTTATCTTTTGTTGTTTGTTTATTTATCTTCGTATGTGTGTGCGGCTTGTGTGTTGTCAGTTGCTCTCTCTCTCTCTCTCTCTCTCTCTCTCTCTCTCTCTCTCTCTCTTCCTTTACAGTAGAGAGAGAAGAAAGAAAAATAGAGATTATAGAAGAATAGAAGGGGATAGTAATAGCCAGTCACCTTTCCTGGGATTGTTGTTGTTGTGGTGGTGGTGGTGCGGCTCCTTCTATCCTTCCTCCCCCTTCCCCCTCCTCCCTTTCTCTCTCTCTCCCTCTCCTCTTCCTCCTCCCCTCCCACCTCAAGGACCGTCAGCCACACCCTAAGATGGGAGGATCTCTGGTCACGATCTTTCAGGGACGTCTTCAAGTCTCCTTCAGGTTCCTCTCAAAATTCCTTCCTGTCGGTGAAGTCTTCTTGTCAGTGTGATCTTGTCGTTCCTTCAGCCCTTCAGGGAATCTTGAAGCCTTCCCTCCCTCTCTCCTTCTTTCCCGCCCTCCCTTCCTTCCCTCCTGTCCTTCCCTCCCTCCCTCCCTCCCTCCTTCCCACCTCCTTCCCTTTAGGTAACACAAAACTACCGAAGATGGGTCGCCTGGTCACGATCCACCGTCGAGTTCCTGAGTCTCTCCCTCCCCACCCCCTTTTTCCCTCCCTCATCCACCCTCCCACCCTCCCTTCCCCACCCACCTCCCCCTCCCACCCCTACCGTCAAGTGTCAGTCGAAACTCCTGTCACATAATTTCCTTTGTGTTGATTTCTTAATGTGGTGACGATGACACTACACGTATTGTCTTTACTGTAGTGCATGTTGTTGATGATTGACGCTGAAGGAACAAGATTTATTGAGGAGGAGAGAGAGGGAGAGAGAGAGAGGGAAGGAAGAGAGAGGGAAGGAGGAGAGAGAGAGGGAAGGAGAGAGAGTGGGGAAGGGTGAGGGGAGATAGATAGATAGATAGAGAGTTATTACGCTTGCAGTTAAACCATAATATATAACGCATGACAGTTTTACAGCGTCAGACATGTAATTTTTTCCAGTTGTTTGTGTACTTGAGTTTATACCTTTCATTGATCATATAAGCTTTGTGTTTGATGTTACCTGTGATTACTGTTGTACCTGTGGCAGCGGCGTGAGGAGATGACCACAGTAGTTTGCTGAAGGTCTTTAAGAATAACGTTATCGTGTGGGAACGTATTTTGATGTTTTTGTTATCGTTACCAGTCAATATCGTCAACGTGTGTATTTATTCCTAAACACATCACGTTACTACTATATATAACACGATAATATGTGTTTATAGAGAGGTAGAGGATAACCTAACCGTCCTAACCTGACTCAGTCAAAACCTAACCTAACCTGAACTTGACCTGACCTGACCTAACTTGCTATATACAGTGCGTAATGTTTGTGTACTCTGACTACCACTATACAGGATGATCCAACATATGTGTGTGTGTGTGTGTGTGTGTGTGTGTGTGTGTGTGTGTGTGTGTGTGTGTGTGTGTGTGTGTGTGTGGTGTGTGTGTGTGTGTGTGTGTGTGTGTGTGTGTGTGTGTGTGGTTATAGGGAGGGAGGGAGGGAGGGAACTTAGTGAGGGAGTGGTTGAGGAGACACTTTATGATCCTGAGGTGTTGGTGAGGTGCTGGTGAGGTGTTAGGAGGTGCTGGTGGAGGTGTTGGTGAGGTGTTGGTGAGGTGTTGGTGAGGTGCTGGTGAGGTGTTGGTGAGGAGCAGTGGAGGTGCTGGTGAGGTGCTGGTGAGGTGTTGGTGAGGTGTTGGTGAGGTGCTGGTGAGGTGCTGGTGAGGTGTTGGTGGGAGGTGCTGGTGGAGGGGTGTTGGTGAGGTTGGTGAGGTGCTGGTGAGGGTGTTGGTGAGGTGTTGGTGAGGTGCGAGGTGCTGGTGGAGGTGTTGGTGAGGTGCTGGTGGAGGTGTTGGTGAGGGTGCTGGGTGGAGGTGTTGGTGGAGGAAGCAGGAGAGGTTGGGTGAGGTGCTGGGTGAGGTGCTGGTGAGGTGTTGGTGAGGTGCTGGTGAGGTGCTGGTGAGGTGCTGGAGAGGGTGCTGGTGAGGGGGTAAGAGAGGTGCTGGTGAGGTGTTGGTGAGGTGTTGGTGGAGGTGCTGGAGGTGTTGGTGAGGTTGGTGAGGTGTTGTGAGGTGTTGGTGAGGTGCTGGTGAGGTGTTGGTAGAGGAAGAGAGATGGTGTAGTGGGTTACAGAGGAGGTGAGGTGCTGGAGGTGTTGGTGAGGTGTTGGTGAGAGAAGAAAGGTGTGAAGTGGGTTTACAGAGAGGTGAGGTGCTGTAGAGGTGTTGGTGAGGTGTTGGTGAGGTGCTGGTGAGGTGTTGGTGAGGTGTGGAGAGGTGCTGGTGAGGTGTTGGTGAGGTGCTGTAGAGGTGTTGGTGAGGTGTTGGTGAGGTGTTGGTGAGGAAGGAAAG
>NW_024730867.1:232500-262500 GCF_018991925.1 Homarus americanus
ACACACCACCACTATACAGGGTGTAAGTGGAGGGGTAAGCTCAGTACACACCACCACTATACAGGTGTAAGTGGAGGGTGTAAAGTGGGGCCCAGTACACACCACCACTATACAGGGTGTAAGTGGAGGGGTGTAAAGTGGCGTCTAGGCACACACCACCACTATACAGGTGTAAGTGGAGGAGTGTGAAAGTGGCGCCCAGTACACACCACCACTATACAGGGTGTAAGTGAGAGGTGTAAAGTGGCGTCTAGTACACACCACCACTATACAGGGTGTAAGTGGAGGTGTAGTGGCGCTCAGTACACACCCACCACTATACAGGGTGTAAGTGGAGGGGTGTATAGTGGCGCTCCAGTACACACCACCACTATACAGGGTGTAAGTGGAGGGGTGTAAAGTGGCGCTCCAGTACACACCACCACTATACAGGGGTGTGGAGGAGGTATAGTGGCGCTCAGTACACACCACCACTATACAGGGTGTAAGTGGAGGGTGTAAAGTGGCGCTCCAGTACACACCACCACTATACAGGGTGTAAGTGGAGGGGTGTATAGTGGCGCTCCAGTACACACCACCACTATACAGGGTGTAAGTGGAGGGGTGTATAGTGGCGCTCCAGTACACACCACCACTATACAGGGTGTAAGTGGAGGGGTGTAAAGTGGCGCTCCAGTACACACCACCACTATACAGGGTGTAAGTGGAGGGGTGTAAAGTGGCGCTCCAGTACACACCACCACTATACCTCTCAGGGCTTTTTACCACCACTATGTAAACACTGTTATCATCTCGCTGTTATTGTTCATCTGTGTTTTTAGTGAAGCTTAACTGATAACACCGACTGACAGCTCTGAGGGCCACACCTTAAGAACATTGTGCTAGTACAAGTAGTGGTAAGCGCCAGGCGTTACACCCTGTCCATGTTGTACTGGCGTGCTTATGGGATCTACGCCAGGCTAATGTTCGTCCTCTGTCTGCCTGCTGTGGCGTTCTTTTTATGGTAGAGGTTTAATGAAGGTAGTGTGCTGGGGGGAGTGTCTAGTAGTGATGGCTCATGGCTCATGGCTCTGTTACGTGAGAACAATAGTGTAATTAATGTATTCTCTTGTTGTGGGGTTGATGCCTCTATTTTCACCCCGTGTAGGTGATAAGGTGTTAGGTTAATGGGGTGATACACCGTAAACAGTATTATTATCTGTTGTACGTCAGTGTGGTGGAAGGTTAACTCAGCTGAGGTGTTCATCCATCCGCCTACCCCACCCCGCCCCGCCCCGTCCGCGCCCCGCCCCACTACACATGAAGGTCTCTGTCACTTCACCACACCTTAAGAGCTTCCCTTAATCTAGTCGACCATCACCACACTGTCCAGATGATGAGTGTCTCTGTCTCCACCACCACCACCACCACCACATTCCTCGCACCATACTCGTCAGTGGTTCAGTGTCCACAGCATACTCTTGCTTTTAAGGCTGGGACGATAAAACAGCGCCAGCACGAGCAATCATCATCGTCAGGCGCTCCACTCCAATGGGTAGTGACACGCTAAAAATATCCTTAAAGGTCCATGCCATATAATCAGCGCCAATGCGGGTAATAAACAGCGTCTGGCGTCCACTTCCACCTTGGAATGATACGCTTATCGCCCGCCTTCTGCTTGCACGGACACTCTTATATGGAAGATGGGTGTTTGTTATTGTAATTTTGGGGGAGAGGCTTCAGCAGCTAAGGCTACATGGCCCCCTTATATAGTAGGAACATTAGGCACCTGGCCGGGCCTTGTGTTACTCCGCTGAGGGCCTCGTCGTGTACTGGAGGAGGAGGACACACGCCTTCAGGAACCCTACAGTGACCCGTAACATGATACCAGTTTATAGACAATATCAACAACAAGATGACTATCTCGATGTTGGGAGAGATACAGAGGTCAGTCCATTAGCCAGTGTACAAGAAGCTCTCACAAGGTACCTCACTGCAGCCATTGACTGGTCTGGTGCTACAACACTGTGTAATTATGACTTATCTATATCACTCGTGTAAGACATCATCAAGCAGATACATCGTCTGTACAGGAGATGGGCGATTAAAACAGTCATTAGCCAACTGCTGATATATGAGCTCTGGCCCTGACAAACAACTGTTCTATCTCATACACTGAACTAAAACCATTACATTATTTATTATTACAGACCTGGAATAATAAAATGGGGCTACACAATAAACGAGTTTTATATATGGCGAAATAACTCAATTGTGTCAGCCATATACCCCAAACAACCTGGATAACTCACACACAGACCACGAGTTAACCTGTACAACCCTCATTCTCATCCATACCCTCACCCACACCCACACCCTCACCCTCACCCACACCCTCACCCTCACCCACACCCACACCCTCACCCTCACCCACACCCACACCCTCACCCACACCCCACACAGCTCCGTCCCTACCCTGTACTACCCATCCACACTCGCCATAAACCTTCATTTTTTTCCTTCCTTCGACGACTATTTTTATCCTTTTACACCTAAGATGACGGGAGTTATAGGGAGCCAACTACCTACTCAAGAGCCTGAAGAAGGTGGACTAAGAGAGGTCAGGTAATAGTCACCACACACACACACCTAACTACTTAACCAGGCACAGAGGCAAAGATGTCATCCTATTGGCCAAAAGATCGACTCTATACTGAGATATCATTCCGTAGTGTTTGCCAGGTAGGGGAAGGGGGAAGGTTAGGTAATGGTGATCAGTCTTACCTGTCTGTGTCAGTGTGGTTCGTTTTGCTCCTGTGCTGCCGACTTCCCCTATACAGCTGACTCTCTCATACCGTCATTATCACCACCCCTCATCACCACCATCACCCCTCACCATCATTACCACCCCTCACTTGGTTGATCAGGTAGGAGAGTGGTGGAGGTATGTTGTATTTGGTTGATGATTGGTGAATGGGGGTGTTTCTCTCTCTCTCTCTCTCTCTCTCTCTCTCTCTCTCTCTCTCTCTCTCTACCCTGGAGGTCCACTTGACAGTAATCCTAGTAGTGAGGGGCGCCACCATCACCACCACCACCACCAATATTAACACTGAGTCAATTTCTCTTCCTCATTCATGTGGTTTTATTCAGTATAAATTTAGTTGCATTTAGTCAGTTAAATTTATTATCCGCCTTTCCTAATTTGACTGGGCAATTAGTGAGTGATTTTTTTTCAAGTACGTTTTTTTTATGGAATCAATGTAGTTAGTGCTGTAAACTAAGTTAGGATATTTATTTAACTTATAAAACTTAAAAAAAATATGATATATGAAGTAAAGTGATACAGTAATTAACATCAAACTACGTAGATTTAATTCAGTGTCGTCAAAATACCCAACAGACGTCGTTCATCAGTCTAGGCCTGTTCCTTCGTGGGTGGTAGGGAGGGGAGGGGGCAGTACTTGATGACACGACTGGACACTGGACAGACATTGGGTAGACTCAGAAATAAACCCACCAGGATAATCCCAATGATAATAAATTCCTCGTGAAAATGTAACCAAAACTTAAGGTCTTACATACATTCAAAGTAATAAAGTTTCGAACCACTGAATCATCGGACCAGTGAACCTTCAAATATCTCTGTAATGAATCATAGGGTAGCTTGCTGCCCCTTGAGCTCTCCTCTTGTATTAAGAGTCAACTTCAAGAGGATGGAATGTGTTTGTTTTTTTCATCGTGAGTTTTTAGATTCATGTGTATTTACGTACAAGCCAAGTCAACATCTTCATGTTTATAAATAAATAAGAACTCCTTGTGCGTTCACTGTTGCTTCTGAATAAGGGTTTTACATTCAAGTTAATTCTAATGTCAGAACCCGTAATACAGTCTGTGTTTTATATAGATTTATTTAAAGGGATTTTGAACGTTTAAATGGAGTCAAGGAATGTTGTTGCGTGATTAAAAGACTAATATTGAGTGATCATCCAGGGCACAGCCCAAACACGGTAGGTTTTCTTTACATTATCCCAGACATTACATAACCGTAATCAAAATGTTCGTTTGTTGTTTTTAATTATATTCCTACTGCTGAAATAATATATGGTATATTTTTAATATAGAAATGCAATAACCATGTACAAGACATTTTATATAACGTAATATTTATGCGGTAAAACTAAAAAAAATATATATGGCCTATATTTTAGTGTATTATGAAGGGTAAGTGGTCCCAGTGCAGGGATACGGACGCGGAGGCAGCATCTGCTAAAGCTGTTCATGTGTGGCTCAGACGCCGCCGTCCCGCGTCCTTAGTCATCGTCGTGAGCTGATTGGCGGATGAAAGGTCGGTTAGAGACGTGATTGGTGGGTCGAGCGACGCGTTTGGTAAATAATGAACTAGTATTTTTTGACGCCCTTATGATTAATTGCGTGGAGAAACATCTGTATTTTTATTACATTTGACAGGTAATTTCGTGTGTTAATTACCATACCAGTGTTGTAGTGGTGATTTTTTACAGCTGATTGGAAGTTGGAAATTTTATTAATGTGCAATATACTGTATAAGGACCCAGTGGAAGTAAGCTTTTAATAGCATTTTAAGGCTGCCCTTGGTTTAATCGAGTGATTATTTACCATTGTTTCTATACCTATGCTGTTTATGCGAATCCATTGTTAACTTGTATAATGCTTCAAGAATTTTAAGTGAATACATATCTGTCTCTCTTATTATCTCTATATTTCTCTTTATATATATAGGTAATGTAACAATTTCAAGGGAAAATATGTATTGAAAATTCCCCCATTGTTGTCCTGAGTCCTCGGGCGTGGAGCAACAAGCCTGGAGTCAAATTTTGGTTGCATCTACTGACCAGGGTCCGCCTCTCAATTAATTTTTTGCCAGAGAGCCGGGTATTCCATAGACTGTGTACAAAAAGGCAGCTTTCACACGCAAGCCTGATCTGACCGTAGTGCGCATGCGTGGTAATCCGCAGCGTATGAGTGCTAACCAAATTCTGAGGGTTGGGTTGGGGTCTGTTAAGAGTAGGCCCAGTTTGGTTACATTGAGGTCTGATAATTCTAGGGCCCAATTTGTTTAGGTTAGGTTGGGGTCGATTAGGACTGGGGCCCAATTAACCAGTCACCGTGGGTTACAGGGCGACCCACCAGCCTGGTCGTCTCGGCTCCCCGGGGTGACTGATGGTCCTCCCACCCCACTCACCTTTTCCATTGCTCTCTCTCTCTCTCTCTCTCTCTCTCTCTCTCTCTCTCCAATGTCCTTGTCTTCCTAAACTCTCTTCCATAGTCTCCCTAATCCCTCGTCCACTCCCTAATTGCCAGAGATCTCACTGCCACCACCACCCTACACCCCCTTCAAGGTCCTTCTCTAGCTCCTATTACTCCAAACACCCTCTTCCTCCACTCCTACTCCATACACCTCCTCTAACTCCCTCCCTCACCCCCTCCGCCTCGCCAGCTTCTTTAGACACTCCGTGTGTGTGTGTGTGTGTGTGTGTGTGTGTGTGTGTGTGTGTGTGTGTGTGTGTGTGTGTCGGATTAAGGTAAGGTTGCTTGTTGTCCACTTTGATTAACGTGCCATCCATGACGTCACTTAGCCCATCCCCTTGATCAGCTGAGTGTTTGTAAACAAAATCACGTGGGTTGTGGAACTTATTGGTGAGGGTTAATTTTTTAATTTAACAAATTTATTGGCAGAGCTTGTAGTACAGTTTGCCTATTCTGAGTAAGTCAGTCAGGTCTTGACACTGAGGGTGGTATCACTTCTCACTGCCACGCAGGACAGAGGTTCATACACAAAGAAATACATCATATTCATTAACAGCTATAAATGTATAGAGGTCAGATTCATATGGGTAATGTCACTGTTCACTGCCATGCAGGACAGAGGTTCGTACACAAAGAGATGCATCATATTCATTGACAGTACATATACATATATGTACACACACACATACACATATACATACATATACACATATACATACACATATACATACATATACACATATACATACACATATACATGTACATATATATACACATATGCACATACACACATACATACATACATATACGTCGGTCAGATTCATGTGGAGAGGGAAGATATGAGGAGGGAGAGAGAAGAAGGGAGGGAAAGGGTAGAAGAGGAAAGGAAGAAGGGAGAGAAAAGTATAGGAGGAAGGGAAGATGAGAGACAGATAACAAAAAACATAGAGAGGGACAAATAGAGACAGGCAGAGAGAGAGAGAGAGGGACAAATAGAGAAAAAAGAAGAGAGAGAGAAGGAAGGAAGGTTTAGAGCGAGAAAGGACGAGCCAGGAACACACACACACACACACACACATACACAGTAACAAGGCGGCGGCGGGGGGGAGGGGGGAGGTGTGTCACTGTATTATCTCTGAGTGACCACCGCGGTGTTAGCCAGCCATACAGCGACCACCTGTCTATACCTCCCTCAACCTTCACGCTCCGTCGACCACCTCCCTGGCAGTTCTCCCCGGGTGGTGGGTCGAGGAACAGCGGGAGGAGGAGGAACTGGGTCTTGAGGGGAGGTGGAGGAGGAGCTGGGCCTTGAGGGGGAGGTGGAGCAGGAGCCAGGCCTTGAGGGGGAGGTGGAGTAGGAGCAGGGTCTTGAGGGGAAGGTGGAGGAGGAGCCGGGTCTTGAGGGGGAGGTGGAGTAGGAGCCGGGGTCTTGAGGGGGAGGTGGAGGAGGAGCCAGGTCTTGAGGGGGAGGTGGGAGTAGAGAGGGTCTTGAGGTGGAGGTGAGTAGAGCTAGGTCTTGAGGGGGGAGGTGGAGGAGACGGGTCTTGAGGGAGGTGGAGGAGGCCAGGTCTTGAGGGAGGTGGGGAGGAGCAGGTCTTGAGGTGGAGGTGGTGAGCTAGGTCTTGAGGGGGAGGTGGAGTAGGGAGCGGGTCTTGAGGGGGAGGTGGAGGAGGAGCCAGGTCCTGAGGGGAGGTGGAGTAGGAGCAGGGTCTTGAGGGGCAGGTGGAGTAGGAGCAGGGTCATGAGGAGGGGAGGGAGCCAGGTGGGGAGGAGTAGGGACAGGGTCTTGAGGAGAGGTGGAGTAGGAGGCCAGGTCTTGAGGGGGAGGTGGGGTAGGAGCAGGGTCTTGAGGGGGAGGTGGAGTAGGAGCAAGGTCTTGAGGTGGAGTAGGAGCTAGGTCTTGAGGTGGAGGTGTAGCTGAATTTGGGTTATAAAGAGGAAGGCTGATGATGTTATAATGTTGGAAGAATACGAAGAGGAGAAAAACGAGAGGGAGAAGGGGAGGAAGAGGAAGAGGAGCAAGAAGAGGAGTAGAAGGAGTGAGAAGAGGAGGGGAAGAAGAAGGAAGAGGAAGGCATTACGTAGATCACACTAGAACACCCTGAAATCACACAAGACCACTGTACGTCTCACCTTAAGCCACCCTTCTTCACCCTAAAGCCATCCTGGGTCACCCTACGATCCCCTACCAAGGATCCCCTATCGACCGTCACCCAATCATCCTACCAACCACCCTACCGACCACCCTACGACCCCCTTTCTATCGACCACCCTACGACCCCCACCCCCCCTCTCTACCGACCACCCTACGACCCCCTCTCTACCGACCACCCTACGACCCCCACCCCCCCTCCTCTACCGACCGCCCAGAGCCGCCCAATCATCACTGGCTGCCGTGTACTGTACGTGGTTGAAGGCGTCTCGTTGTTTACACGCAATTACGGGACGTGTAGGAGGCTGTATATCACTTAGTCAGCGAGGTGTGGTGAGATAGTGTCGTCCGCCTGGCTCAGTCCGCTTATACTCAAGGGATCAGTTTTGTGGGTTTATTTATCAGGTATGTGGTGAGTAGGGGAGGGGGGGGTGGTGCATGATGGTCTCTCGTTTTTCGGCTTAGGTGAAGTGCCCAGTTATGTCACGTTGTCTCTTTCTGTTATAAGTCCCTGTACCACACACACACACACACACACTGGGTACGGTCCAATACGGGCAGGTGTTAAACAGGTTAGGTAATAATTTGAAAATTTATTACTATAATAGTGAGCGAGACGAGCAGCCAGGGCCAAACACAGCTTGTTATGTACTAGTGAGGTACAGCGGAGGTACAGTGAGGTACAGAGGAGATACAGTGAGGTACAGGGGTTACAGTAGAGGGGTTGATGAGAGTCTGAGAGATAATAGACTACACAGGCAGGAGATAGAGATAAAAATATACTGATTTAAGAGGAATTCAAGAAGGTTATGAGAATCTGAGTTATTATTACTGTATTATTAGTAGTTGTTGTAGTGGTAGTAGTTGTTGTTGTAGTAGTAGTAGTAGTAGTAGTAGTAGTAGTAGTAGTAGTAGTAGTAGTAGTTGTTATTGTAGTAGTAGTAGGTAAATTGTAATAATAGTAACAATCTTAAGAATAATCACTTCAGTTTCAACCTTTGTGCCTGGTGTGACTCTGTTGACCTTACCTATGATAACCACTGTGACCTTATTTGCTGCACTCTGACCCCTGAGAATTAATGATAATGATTTACAGGTGACAGTCGCTTGTGTCTTGGTTGTGGTCTTGTCGTTACTGCTAATAATTTTTACGATAATAATCACTATTCTTGTGTTGTGGGTAGGGGATCTCTCTCTGTACGCAATCTATTATGGTACTTTGAGTTATTTAGTGAACAGGTTTTATATAGCTCACCTATATGAGAGGCTGGCGTTAGACGTCACCTGATGAGTAAAGAGAAAAATTGCGTCACACCAACAGTATAAATATTGTCTTGTGAGTGATGATTATTCTCTCGTGGTGGTGGTTAGGGTAGTGGTGTGGTAGTGATGATCATTCTCTCGTGGTGGTGGTTAGGGTAGTGGTGTGTGGTAGTGATGATCATTCTCTCGTGGTGGTGGTTAGGGTAGTGGTGTGGTAGTGATGATCATTCTCTGTGGGTGGTTAGGGAGTGGTGTGGTAGTGATGATCATTCTCTCGGTGGTGGTTAGGTAGGTGTGGTAGTGATGATCATTCTCTCGTGGGTGTTAGGGTAGTGGGTGGTAGTGATGATCATTCTCTCGTGGTGGTGGTTAGGTAGTGGTGTGGTAGTGATGACATTAAAAGATACCACACATCATCACAACCCCCTGTCTCTATCACTACCTTACCCCACTCCCAACCTCCCCCCACACCACTCACCCTCTCCCCCCACTAAATACTTTCACTCCACCACAAGCACACTGGACTTATCATCTTCACTACTAACTAGATAATCCTCACAAAAAAACAAAAAATCACATAAAAACCCTCTTATCACTTACGCTTCTTACCTTGTTGTAATTTAAAACCTGTATTTTATTAGTTACCTTGTTGATATATATGAGGGTTACTGCTAATTGGGAGGACCTACTTTACCTAGGATAGATAGACCTTTCACTGTGTTGGATCGTACCTCTGGACATGGGGTGAGGCGTGTGCAGGAGGAGAGGCTGACTGACTGACTGGGTGACTGGGTGTGGTTCCTTGGGCTGATCTGTTTGCATGCAGTGTCTTCCTCCTCCTCCTCCTCCTCCCTCCTCCTCCTCCTCCTCCTCCTCCTCCTTTCTTCCTCCTTCCTCTTCTCCTCCTACCAACACCTGGGTATCTCAATTGTTTACTTGAGACCTAACCCAACCAAGTCTAACCAAGTCTAACCTGACCCCAAGGTATCGTGAGGGTAATTAATCATCAGGTGAAATAAGTTGAAGCTGTTCTCAATTGTATTTTAAAATCTCTCTTATTGTATTTTAAAGTTTTGTATTCTGAGCTCTTTTTATACATTCATAGAGCTCCCATTCAGCCATTCATAGAGCTCTCCCATTCAGCCATTCATAGAGCTCCCATTCAGCTATCTAGTCTCCCATCACACTATAGAGCCTCCCACTCAGCCATTCATAGAGCCTATTTAGCCATTCATAGAGCTCTCCCATCAGCCATTCATAGAGCTTCCCATTCAGCCATTCATAGAGCTCTCCCATTCTGCCATTCATAGAGCTCATTTAGCATTCATAGAGCTCTCCCATTCAGCCATTCATAGAGCCCATTTAGCCATTCATAGAGCTCTCCCATTCAGCCATTCATACAGCTCTATCAGCCATTCATAGAGCTCTCCCATTCAGCCATTCATAGAGCTCCCATTCAGCCATTCATAGAGCTCTCCATTCAGCCATTCATAGAGCTCTTCAAAGCCATTCATGAGCCCCTTCAGCCATTCATAGAGCTCTCCCATTCAGCCATTCATAGAGCTCCCATTCAGCCATTCATAGAGCTCCCATTCAGCCATTCATAGAGCTCTCCCATTCAGCCATTCATAGAGCTCCCATTCAGCCATTCATAGAGCTCTCCCATTCAGCCATTCATAGAGCTCTCCCATTCAGCCATTCATAGAGCTCATTTAGCCATTCATAGAGCTCTCCCATTCAGCCATTCATAGAGCTCTCCCATTCAGCCATTCATAGAGCTCTCCCATTCTGCCATTCATAGAGCTCATTTAGCCATTCATAGAACTCTCCCCATTCAGCCATTCATAGAGCTCATTTAGCCATTCATAGAGCTCTCCCATTCCAGCCATTCATACAGCTCTCCCATTCAGCCATTCATAGAGCTCTCCCATTCAGCCATTCATAGAGGCTCCCATTCAGCCATTCTTAGAGCTCTCCCCATTCCAGCAATTCATAGAGCTCTCCCATTCAGCCATTCATAGAGAGAGCTCTCCCATTCAGCCATTCATAGAGCTCTCCCATTCAGCCATTCATAGAGCTCATTTAGTAGCCCATTCATAGAGCTCTCCCCATTCAACCATTCATACAGCTCTCCCATTCAGCCATTCATAGAGCTCTCCCATTCAGCCATTCATAGAGCTCTCCCATTCTGCCATTCATAGAGCTCATTTAGCCATTCATAGAGCTCTCCCATTCAGCCATTCATAGAGCTCATTTAGCCATTCATAGAGCTCTCCCATTCAGCCATTCATAGAGCTCTCCCATTCTGCCATTCATAGAGCTCTCCCATTCAGCCATTCATAGAGCTCTCCCATTCAGCCATTCATAGAGCTCTCCCATTCAGCCATTCATAGAGCTCTCCCATTCAGCCATTCATAGAGCTCATTTAGCCATTTATAGAGCTCCTGAGACGATATGCTCCATTTAAGAAGTCATCAGAGGGTGAGGTCACGGTGGTTAAGTCAACAGGGGTTAGAGTGGCGATATTAACTAAAGCCGTCCAAACAAATCATTTAGTTCATGGTTTATATACACAGTGGCGACCGTGGCGGGGGGGACATTGATAGTGTGTGTGTGTAAGTGTGTGTAAGTGTGTGTGTGTGTAAGTGTGTGTGTGTGTGTGTGTGTGTCCTCCCCAAGATCAACACTATATACTGGGCTATTATTGGTCACTTGTGTACCTACTTCATGTCGTGTTTATATGTCACAGTTTATGGGGGGTCAATTTATTTTAAATTGATTTGGTGAGGGGGGGGTGAGGGGGGTGTTATGCTTGAGAGTGTGTGGGGGTTATTCTCATGTCAGTCTACCTAGCAGCTTGTCACAATCACAATAGTTATTTCTGGATGACAAAATCACTCGTGTTTTTTTTCTGTGTGTGCTTGTGGATAAGTCACGTTTTTTTCTTCATGTTTATAACCAATTATTTATTTAACTGTTTATTAATTTACTTACTTATTTCTTGATCCTTTTTTGGGTTTTTTTTTTTAATATCACAAGAGGTAAATACAATACAGATAAGAATTACAGACTATAAGATTAATTTCGTTACATAATTCTGGATACAGTCTTCATTTCTGGGACACAATGTCGTTCGTCTTTTTTATACTTCGTTAAATACTCGCAAAGAGCAGCTCGTCGTAATATAGGTTAGAAAAGACCATATCCACGCCATCTATTGGAGACTGATACAACTACCAATACCAGCGCCGCCATCTATCTTACTGACTACTAACTAACAATCTGGAACAGCAAGTCATAAGAGAGGTTGTTGTGTTGGCATAGGTAGGTGGCGTCATCAGTGGGTGGAGTTTGGAGACACATAGTTGGGTTGTTTCCTTGCGTCCTTGCCACGCCCATTGGTGACGTCATCAATGGGCGGAACTTAAGACATATAATACTGTAGTTGGCTCATGAGAGGGTTGTTTCCTGTTTCCAAGCCACGCCCATTGGTGACGTCATCAATGGGCGGAACTTAAGACTTATACTGTAGTTGGGTTATGAGAGGGTTGCTTCCTGTTCTCAAGCCCCGCCCACTGGTGACGTCATTTCCCTCCAGGGGGGGTTAACGCAGCTCTCCACTCTCCTGATTACAGTTCCAGATTTAGTAGGTTCGCCGGCAGTAAAACAGATGGCGTTGGATAGTCGTATAACAAGTGTTTTCACGCCACTCAGCGCCTCTCTGTCTTGATGGTTCTCCCAACACTTAACTTACATACTGAGATTCTGACAGATATGTGGTAATTCACTCACATTATCCTTCCCGCCATCTGTTTTGGTGATGTCCTCTTGTGGCCAAAATAACCCCCGAACAGTTGGTAATATCTGGAGCAATTTAGAACTGGTCAACGATACTCTTAATTGTAAATTACTTGAGAATAACAACTTGAAACCTTACAATGAAATTTTTTTATTAAAATATGTTAGAATCTCATTATTATTTATCTCTACAAACTATTATTTAAATACTACATATTGTCTAAAGTGTACAGGGAATTTTGTTCACAGCTGTACACAAAAAAGTATCCTTACGGATTTGTTCTATGAATTTCAGAATGAACACTGCGACTCCTGTTGTCTTGGTAGGGAGATCAAAATCCTTCGTCCGTTGTGTCATATTGTCTAACGCAAAAGTGTAAAGATGCTTTTTTGAGGGACTATATCATTACATACAGTCAGCTAAGAAAGTTCTCTAATATGTCCGAGACTCAGAACTCTAGAACGAATCTCCGAACTGTTTCTTTACCCATAGATGGCGCTGTAATGTCTCGTTTGTGGTTGGTACAGTTTCGAACAGGAGTATAAATGAACTTCCGACCGTCTATAACCTCTGCCTGGTGTTGTGTGAGGGTAGATAGAACTTAAGGTGTTTGTCTGTTAGTGGTAGCATTGAAAACGACAATAACACAACACCAAATATAACTAAAACAATCACAACTACAAAAACACAACACTAAATATAACTATAATCACAATAACAAATAACTATAATAACCACAACAGCTAAATAACTGCAACAACCACAACAATAACAACAATATATCCAACAACAACAACAACAACAACAATTACACTAACAAAAATGGCGGACTTGGAGACGAAACGGGAGGTGTGGGCAAGAGGGTCACAAGTGCCTTAATGAGGGAACGTGGGCTGTGTCACTCTTATCTGGAGAGCCTCCCTGGGACCCCCCCCCCCCCACACACACACACACAGGACACCGCTGATACACACACACTCATCACACACACACACACACACACACACACACACCGTCTTACCAACTACTTCCTCTTTGACTTGCAATAATCCCACACTAAATACATAAGTACTTTGATATCATTAACTTCATCATAAGTCCCTCAAAATATCAACCCATAAATTAACTTAGGGAATTATAATAATAAGATATCACCTATGTTATAATACTTTAGATATCCTATGTTGTTTTTTCATTAAACTCTATGGTAAAATAAGATATAGAGATATTATTGACTATATATTATTACTCTATGATTCAACAATAAATTCTAGGACTGAAGGAAAGGGATAATGGCCTGATAAACGATGGTATTTTCTCGTGATTGTGATTAAGAGGAAGGAAGATAGGAGAGAGAGAGAGAGAGAGAGAGAGAGAGAGAGTAGAGAGAGAGAGGGAGGGAGGGAGAGAGAGAGTAGAGAGTAAGAGAGAGAGAGAAGGAGGAGGTATAGAAGGTATATGGGAGTGAGTGTTAATGAGGTGAAATAGCTGTAGGCTGTGTCGTCTACTGTTGATAAGTAAGACTCAAGTCCCACTTCACTCACAGGATATATGTGATGTTAGTTCCTACTACTGCTACTGCTACTTGTTTTTTTTACTATTACTACCACTCCTACTACGACTACTATTATATTTTGACTACTACTATTACTACTACACAAACTTAAAATACAAAATACTACGACTAATGTGATGTCAAGTACTACTCTCCTTTAACTACTACTACTACGTACGCACCTGCCCACACGACTACTGTACATGTCACCTGGTATCAGCTAAGACTCTTGTAGTGGCAGGTGACCATCTTACCTTCCCCTAGACTCACCTATCACCTGGCAGCTCTCAGGTGATGGGGTGGCAGTGATGGGTGGGGTGGCAATGGTGGATGGGGTCCTAGCAGTGGTGGATGGGGTCCTAGCAGTGGTGGGTGGGGTCCTAACAGTGATGGGTGGGGTCTTAACAGTGATGGGGCCCTAACAGTCATGGGGTCCTAACATTGATGGGTGGGGTCCTAACAGTGATGTGGTCCTAACAGTGATGGGTGGGGTCTTAACAGTGATGGGGTCCTAACAGTGATGGGTGGGGTCTTAACAGTGATGGGGTCCATGGGGTTAACAGTGATGGGGTCCTAACAGTGATGGTGGGTCTAACAGTGAGTCCCTGATGGGGTCCCAACAGTGATGGGTGGGGTCCCAACAGTGATGGGTGGGTGGCAATGGTGATGGGGTCCCAACAGTGATGGGGTCCCAACAGTGATGGATGAGTTCCTAACACTGATGGGGTCCCAACGTGATGGGTGGGGTGGGTCCCAACAGTCATGGGGTCCCAACAGTGATGGTGGGGTCCTAACAGTGATGGATGGGGTCTAACAGTGATGGATGGGGTCCTAGCAGTGATGGGTGGGGTCCTAACAGTGATGGATGGGGTCCTAACAGTGATGGTGGGGTCCTAACAGTGATGGGGTCCCAGCAGTGATGTGGCGCCCTGACACTGCCCATCACACACTTACTGTCACCATTGAGATTAACGGAAGATTATGGAACACTTAAACCTGTCACTTATGTTGCTCACACTTACACCGGTTAAGTCTCTCTCAACAGTTGTGGTATTGACCCTTCTCTCTTACACCGCCGCCACAGACTGGTTGCGTGTGTGTGTGTGTGTGTGTGTGTGTGTGTGTGTGTGTGTGTGTGTGTGTGTGTGTGTGTGTGTGTGTGTGTGTGTGTGTGTGTGTGTCGTGTTCAGTGATCTCATCAGTAATAAGAAGATGGTTGGTTTTCATTGTATAATTGTATGGTAAACACTAGCTGAGGTGAACGCGGATACTTTTATAGAGTGTGTTGGAGGTTAGGGTGTGTGTTAGGGTGTGTTGGTGGTTAGGTGGGTGTGTTGTGTTGTGGTTAGGGTGTGTTGGTGGTTGGTGTGGTTAGGTGTGTTGGTGTGTTGTGGTTGTGTTGGTGGTGGTTAGTGTGTGTTGGTGGTTAGGTGTGTTGTGTGTTGGTGGTGTGTAGGGTGTGGTGGAGTGTGTGGGTGAGTAGGTGTGTTGTGGTTAGGGTGTGTTGGTGAGTAGGGTGTGTTGGTGGTTAGGATGTGTTGGTGGTGGTTAGGGTCTGTTGGTTATGGTTGTGGTTAGGGTGTGTTGGTGGTTAGGGTGTGTTGGCTGGTCTCTTATCTGATACCAACACTATACTCAGGTCGGCAAAAGAAGGTCCTGGGCAACTCGGTCTAGTCCACCACCATAATAATGGGACTAATTCTCACTGGCCACAATGCCCCCATCATGTGTGTGTGTGTGTGTGTGTGTGTGTGTGTGTGTGTGTGTGTGTGTGTGTGTGTGTGTGTGTGTACAGGCCTTCTGCACCTGTAGCCGTGTCTCTCACCAGGTATACCCACGTACAGGCCAACCCCAGTGATGGTCTTGAGGAACAGGATCTTGACTACGCTAAAACAATATCGGCAATTACTGACTCAGCAATCCATTTGCATAGGTTGGCATTTGGGGCGCAGGACTGTCCTTAATGGCGTGTTTATCCGATATAAAGGTGCCGACGCCGCTAGTTCACCCTCAGGACGGTTGTTGTGGTGCTGGGTTGGTGGGGGGTAGTGGTGGTTGTCTAGTGAGGGGTGGTGGGGGTGCTAGGGTGTGGTTCTGATGGTGGTGGTAGGGTGTGGTTCTGATGGTGGTGGTAGAAATAGGATGTGGTGATGGTGGTGATAGTTGTAGTAGTGGTAGATTGTGTTGATGGTGATAGTGGTAGGGTGTTACAATGGTGGTGGTAGTATTATAGATTGTGGTAGTGGTGGTAGTGTTATAGATTGTGGTAGTGGTGGTAGTGTTATAGATTGTGGTAGTGGTATAGATTGTGGTAGTGGTGGTGTAAAATAACCCCAGCGTACAATCCCCGTCATAATTCTGAACACCATTTACCTCAACCATCATTACCACAACTACCACTATTACCACAACTACCACTATTTTTAATGACACTATGACCTGTGCCGGCAGCTCTATACATGCGTCACTTACTCCAGCTCCTCGACCAAGTAATTATATCTAGGTGCAATTATTGTTATGATTTATTATTATTATTATTATTATTATTATTATTATTATTATTATTATTATTATTATTATTGTTGTTGTTGTTGTTGTTGTTGTTACCTCTCTCTCTCTCTCTCTCTCTCTCTCTCTCTCTCTCTCATGGCATCTTCAGCAGCAATCATCGTTATTATTTTCATCATCTCCAGCCATCATTATCACCACCATCATCACCACCCTCCACCACCACCATCACTATCCTCCATCATCATCACCACCATCCTCCATCATCATCCATCACCATCATCACCACACCGTCATCATCACCACCACCCTCCACCATCACCATCCTCCATCACCATCACTCACCACACCGTCATCATCTACCTCATCATCGCTATCATTATCACAGGTAATGACTCTAACTATTGTTTTTTTTTTTGTTCCTTTCAGATCGGTGAGTGTAGAGAACCAGTCTTCCCCCAGTGTAAGGTAGAAACTGTCTTATATAACTCCTGTTATTATTCCTGTTCTGTAATATAAAATACTTTAACAATAATACCCAATGTCTTAAAATGTCCAATAATACCAAGTCTTATTTTATATATATATGGAACAGTATAGTTAAAAAAAAAGTGTCCCGTGTCCAAAATGTCCCAGTATAAATCCTATTCTTGTTGGTAAATATTGAAGGATTGAACTAGACTGGGCAGTGTGGTAAGCCTGGGTACTGAGGGGGGTCAAGTGTTCTGGTTGTCCTGAAGTGTGTTATGTAGTCAGCCAGGAACGTTTTGTCCTCGCCTTTACTTAGGATTTTGTGGGCGTGTGTGTGTTACAGGGTGGTGGTAGTGGTGTGTGTGTGTGTGGGAGTGTGGGTGGGTGGGGTGGTGGTAATAATAATAATAATATTAAAGTGGGTGGGTGGATGGGTGGGAATTAGTGTGGTAGTAGTAGTTGTGGTTGTGGTGGTTGTGTTAGGCGGTGACATCAAGTAATGGTTGATTGAGCTTGTTACACGGGTAAAGAGGTGAGGCGCTCCACGGATTTACAACCACCACAAACACACCCCCTCTCTCCCTCCCCTCCCCTCTCCCCCTGTTATACACCCCGCCAGTTTTAACCGCTGACTGGCAATACCGTTTGACAGCCGTGAGAAAAAAAACGAGTGTGGAATGAGAGAGCAGAACAAGAAAGAAAGGAGCATTTTATGAGGGAGGAGAGAGAAGGGGAGTCAAGGCGGTGTGCGGGGCATGCCTCCTTCCCCCCGCTGAGTGGCAGGATATATCAAGCACACTCTTTCATTCCCTTTGGTTCCCAGGGATGTAATGACGGACATTACTCCAATTTACGAGCATCAGATACCGTTCCCTCCTGTGGATTCTTTCTTTCCTCCCGCGGTCGTTGTGATGTGATGGACGGTGGAAACAAGCAGAGAGGTAACACAGGGGGACAGGCAGGCAGGCAGGCGAGCACCATCACCCACTATCCTTGTTTAGATTCGCGTTGTAGATTACGTGAGTCAGACACACACACGCGCGCAGATACACACACACACACACACACACACACACTGTATACTAACTTGTCTCTCTGGTACGTTCACATCATAGGAATGTCTCATGTAATTCTTCAAGTCCATCATAAAGTAAACACACACACACACACACACACACACATCAACAGAAGGTCACTCTGTTATACATTTTTTGCATTTTTTGACCTTGTCTGGCTCTTTAGTTAACCTTTTGGGTGACCTTTGCTTACAGTTTATGTAAGAGGGTTAACCTTTGTGGTCAGTAAGGCTGTTTATACCCGAGCACTGTCCTCGTGTGCTTGTGTAGTGTACAGTTGCAGGTCAAATGATCTCCACGCTTAAGAGACCCTTACTTAACCATTAGGATCGGGGACCTATTAGAATCATGGTCCTATTAGGATTGAGACCCCATTGGATCGGGGCCCTATTAGGATTAGAGCCCCATTAATTTCGTGGCTCTATTAGAATCATGGCCCTATCATGATCAGGGCCCTATTAGGATCGGGGCAAACAGGTCTCCAATCTGACCATGCAGTCACTTGGTACACATGAGTCACATGCAGACAAGCACAATGACCACTACTTGTAAAGATCCTCAGTACAGATGGTTGGGCGGATGGTTCAGATAAGAGAGATACAGACTGGTGGTGGTCACGACTCCGCCACCACACACACACTCCCACGACCCCTCCTGGACACTGTCGCCGTCACCCACAGGTCCTGACGCTCGGGTAGGTCGCACGGTGAGTCTTTCTCGCCTGTGTGTGTGTGTGTGAAGATGTAAACACTGTACCCTATACTTACTGGTTGATTTAACTTGAAAATATTTGAATTAGATCAAAAAATAACGTCAGAGTTATATATATATAGAAGCCATCTTAATATATATATCTTTCTATCTAGTATGTTGTTTATATTACGTCTGTGTCGAGATTTTTATATATAAATTGATGTATAAAGTCGTAGATATTCTTGTTTTTTTTTATCTCTCGTGTATCAAGGGTTAAACAACTATTTTTCTGACGTTTCATTAAAGTGTCAAGTATATTTTATTTAGTTAACGGTAGACGATTTTATTCACCTCAGAGGGGACACCACCTCCCTTAAGGCCTGACTATTATATTTATTTATTTGTTTATTTATTTATTGTGGGGGGTTAACGATGCAACAAACGGCCAGTAATTTAACGATGAGTCCCTCGTTAAACATGGGTGGATGGGACCGTAGACTTCCTCACTATAATGCTATGAAAGGTAGGATTTTTGTTCCCCTCATTTGGCCTCGGTACAGGTGGAGGTATTTTACATCGTCTCTCCTTAGTGTCGATCTGTCTTACTTGTGGCGTTTGTCATAGGCGGGAAAGCTCTTTATTTATTTATTTACTTTTTACTTTTTTATTTTGTTATTTATAAGATTTATTGTATATTATGTCAGTGTGTGGGTAGAGAGGGGTATTGAGTTTAACCTTGAATGCTAGTCTGTCTGTCTGTATATTTATTTATTTATTTATTTTTTGCTTTGTTTACGATTATCATAGCCAATAAAGTTGGTTTTTTTGACACTGGGTTCATGCAGGGTGCTTCCGAAGGTGTTCTGAAGGCTTGATATATAGTGACGTTAGCGTAGCCGAGGGACAGTAACCAGCGGCAGTATACAGTGAAGTGTCACTAACCGGTCCTGGTGTGTGTGTGTGTGTGTGTGTGTGTGTGTGTGTGTGTGTGTGTGTGTGTGTGTGTGTGTGTTGTGCCCTTAGATAAACAAATTATCATAAATACTGTCTTAAATGTGCATAAGTTAACATGATGTAAAGCGTAGACAGGGCAGGCTGGAGAGGGCGCTGGCACACACACACACACACACACACACACACACACACACACACACACACACACACACACACACACACACACACACACACACACACACACACACACTGACAAACGTATTATTGAATGACTATTATATTTTTGGCGACAGTATTTTACCCTCGACAGGTGACAGTAACCCCGGGGTGAGACAGGAGGGTGAGACGATGGTTCTTACCTGTCCAAGATATTTACCTTTGTAAGCCAATATCGTTGTGAGGTCTTGATCCCTTGTGTGTGTCAGCCCCGGGAGGCGGATAGATGGAGGTAAACGCAGCTAACATGAGCCTTTCTTTATCCATCCATCCATCCATCCATCCATCCATCTATCCATCCCTCCATCCCTGCCTCTCTGCCTGCCTCCCTGCCTCATAACCCTTACCTTGAGAGGCAGTAGTGTTTAGGTGAGAGGCAGTAGTGTTTACATTGGGTATAAGTGAGAGGCAATGAGGCAATATTTTGATTGTCACTTCTATAACTCAAGCCAATTAATCCCTCCCTCTCAATATAGGTTCCAATTAATCCCTCCCTCTTAATATAGGTCCCAATTAATCCCTCCCTCTTAATATAGGTTCCAATTAATCCCTCCCTCTTAATATAGGTCCCAATTAATCCCTCCCTCTCAATATAGGTTCCAATTAATCCCTCCCTCTTAATATAGGTCCCAATTAATCCCTCCCTCTTAATATAGGTTACAATTAATCCCTCCCTTTCTAAATACAGGTTCCAATTAATCCCTCCCTCTTAATATAGGCTCCAATTAATCCCTCCCTCTTAATATAGGTCCCAATTAATCCCTCCCTTTCTTAATATAGGCTCCAATTAATCCCTCCTCTTAATATAGGTCCCAATTAATCCCTCCCTCTTAGTATAGGTCCCAATTAATCCCTCCCCTCTTAGTATAGGTCCCAATTAATCCCTCCCTCTTATTATAGGTCCCAATCCAATCCTCCTCTTAATATAGGTTCCAATTAATCCCTCCCTCTTAATATAGGTTCCAATTAATCCCTCCTTTCTAAAGCCATAGGTTCCAATTAATCCCTCCCTCTTAATATAGGTTCCAATTAATCCCTCCCTCTTAATATAGGCTCCAATTAATCCCTCCATTTCTTAATATAGGTTCCAATTAATCCCTCCCTCTTAATATAGGCTCCAATTAATCCCTCCATTTCTTAATATAGGTTCCAATTAATCCCTCCCTCTTAATATAGGTCCCAATTAATCCCTCCCTCTTAATATAGGCTCCAATTAATCCCTCCATTTCTTAATATAGGTTCCAATTAATCCCTCCCTCTTAATATAGGCTCCAATTAATCCCGAGTAAAAAAATTAAATACATACCTCTGAGACTTAAATCTTCTTATCTCTTTACACTGAATATACATACTTGTAGTTTATTCATTACAGTAAGATGGCGCTATCATGTTACAGGTTACGAGCAGGAATTAAATAGCATTGCTTTACGTGTGTGTTTGGATAAGAATGAATTATTGTGATAGTGTCTCGTGTACGTGTGTGTGTGTGTGTGTGTGTGTGTGTGTGTGTGTGTGGGGGTGTGTGTGTGTGTGTGTGTGTGTGTGTGTGTGTGTGTGTGTGTGGGGGGTGTGTGTGTGTGGGTGTGGGTGTGTGTGTGTGTGTGTGGGTGTGTGTGTGGGTGTGGGTGTGTGTGTGTGTGTGTGTGTGTGTGTGTGTGGGTGTGGGTGTGGTGTGTGTGTGTGTGTGTGTGTGTGTGTGTGGGTGTGTGTGTGTGTGTGTGTAGATCTTAAGTTCATTAGTTGACAAGTGAATTAAGGCTAAAGTGTTTGTTACCGGTATAATACGTGTTTGGATATCAGATTGTCTAAAATATATATAGAAAACTAATAACCATTGATCGTGAAATGTGTATAGTTTGTGTATAGTTACTTATTTAACCGCGGTCGATGTATGTGTTATGTGTCCTGCGGTAACCTAACCTAACCTAACCTAACCTAACCTAACCTTATGCTTGAGTTAACCTTTTATCTGATCCCCACTTCAGCAAAATTTTAAAAGCCAAACAACTGTTGCACTTAATCCAGTCAGGAACTAAGGGCGAGCTAGTGTAAACATGCTCGCGGCCCTCACCAATTAGTCGAAATCTCTCTCACACACACACACACACACACACACACACACACACGCACACACACACACACACAGAAAAGAGAATCTGAACTATAGAGGCATCAAGTTGCCTTTTCAGATGTGTTGTGTTTGTGGTCATGGGATTTGTTTGGGAAGGAAGGAGGTGATGGGGGTGGTTGTGAGGAGGAGGAGGGTGGGAGTTGATGGGGTGGGGAGGTGATGGGGGTTGAGGAGGGTGGGAGTTGATGGGGATAGGGGGAGGTGATGGGGGGGGGTTTGAGGAAGAAGTAGGGATGGGAGAGACACTGGTGAGAAATACGAATCGTGTTGGAGGTGAGATTGGAGGAAGTTAACTAGAGTGAGGGAGAAGTGATAGAGGTTAATAAACGAGAGATATAGAGACAGACAGACAGAGGAACATTGTTTAGACAGGAGACGCTCTAAACTGTGAGTGCCAGTGTTTGTAATTTAATCTCAGTGGAACATTAATGTCTTAGAAGGCAAATAAAACCCCAGAGAAGATATTAACATCGTATTGTGTTTCGTCTTTGTCTCCGGTGAATGAAAAACAAACTTATTTCTATTTTAAGGAGGTTTAGGTTTATTGTGTTTGAAATGTTTAGCTTTACCTGCTTGTGTTGACCCCTTGAGTACGATGACTTAACCCTTTTTTATTTCGATGACTTTACCTCGTCAGTGCGATGAGTTAACCCTTTGAGTATGATAATTTAACACCATGAGTACGATAAATTAACACCTTCAGTACGATGAGTTAACCCTTTGAGTATGATAACTTAACACCTTGAGTACGATAACTTAACACCTTGAGTACAGGGGTGAGGTGTAATGGGTGTTCTCTGGGGGTGAGGGGAGGATAGAGCAAAGAGGTGGGGGTGTGGGATCTGTGGGGAGGGGTGAGGGGTAGGATATTAGGGGTGAGGGGTATAGTATTAGGGGTGAGGGGTAGGATATTAGGGGTGATTGAAGGAAAGGAGGGAGGGAAGGAGGTCAGTCAGGGAGAAGAAGGAAGGGCAGTTAAGGAGAGGGAGAAGGAAGGGAGGGCAGTCAGAGAGAAGAAAGGAAATCAGGGAAGGATGGAGGGAGGGAAATCAGGAAACGGAGGGAGGGCAGTCAGGGAGAAGGAGGGAGGAAGGGCAATTAAGAGGGAGAGAAGGCAACCAGGGAGAACGAGAGAAAGAGGGAGGACAGTCAAAGCAGAGAAGAAGAACAAGAAAGAGGAACAATAATAACGTGTTAGCCACTCTTACTTTGGCCTGTTGAGGATATAACATGCGTCCTTAGATGACCTCTTGCCCACTAACCCACCCCTCACCCACCCCTCACCCACCCCACCCACTACGAGTTACTGCTGGTGGCGCTGCTAGTGGTCACAGCGAACACCACCTCAGGAGGAGTTAGTGCGTGTACTGATTAGCCCGGGCGATGTTTTAAAAAGCAAATGGCTCTTTGGCTGGGAGAGGAGGAATGTGGTGGTGTTGTGGCCTTCTGCAGAGTTACGCCGGTGTGGTGGTTAAGGGAGGGTGTGAACAAAAGAGAGAGAGAGAGAGAGAGAGAGAGAGAGAGAGAGAGAGAGTACAGTACCTCACCGTAGAACAAGTGAACAAGCACCGTAGTTCCTGGACCGTATACAAGGACTCACCTCCCGTCTCCTGTTGATCTTAATGGACGCTCTTACTGGAGGCTTTAAGGGGTACTTATTACAGGGGTGCCAGAGTCGTCTAGTACTGTACTACTTCTGAGGGACTATGTACCTACTGGTGATGGTGGTGGTGGTGGTGGTGATGGTGATGAGGGTGAGGTGGTGAGGTGAGGTGAGGTGAGTGGTGGGGTTATGATTGAGGTGGTGGGGTGAGGTGAGTGGGTGGTGGGTGGTGGTGGTGGTGGTGGTGGTGGTGGTGGTGGTGGGGTGGTGAGTGGTGGTGGTGGGTGGTGGTGGGTGGTGAGTTATGAGTGGTGGTGGTGAGTGATGGTGGTGATTGAGTGGTGGTGGTGAGTGGTGGAGTGGTGGTGGTGGTGGTGGTGGTGGTGGTGGTTGGTGGTGGTGGTGGGGTGGTGGTTGGTGGGGTGGTGGTGTGGTGGTGGTGGTGATGGTGATGATGGTGGTGGTGGTGGTGATGGTGATGATGATGATGGTGGTGGTGATGGTGGTGATGATGGTGAGGTGGGTGGTGATTGACGGTGGTGGTGATGATGGTGATGGTGGTGGTGATGGTGGTGATGAAGTGGTGATATTATTATTATTATTGTTATTATTGTTGTTGTTGTTGTTGTTGGTGTTGTTGTTGTTGTTATTATTGTTGCTGTTGTTCTTATTGTTATTATTTTTATTATACTTGTTGTTGTTGTTATTGTTGTTGGTGTTACTATTGTCTGTATTAGCTAATTACTGCTATTAGTCATTCAACAATAGTAATTAATCTCTCTCTCTCTCTCTCTCTCTCTCTCTCTCTGTGTGTGTGTCTCATATAACGAAAACCAAGAAATAGTTTCCCATCTCCGTGCTGATGATGATAACGATAAGAGATAAGGGAGAGAACAGTGAGAGAGGGAGGAGATAGGGAGAAGAAAATAACATATATAGAGATAAACAGAGAGCAAGGAGAATTAGGAGATAAAGGAAGAGAGGATTTGGGGATAGAGGGAGATAGACAGGCAGGAAATAACGACAGAGACAGAAAGACAAACAGACAGACAGGTGATAGCGAGAGACAGACAGGCAGATGGGAAATAACGACAGACAGACAGACAGACAGACAGGCGATGGCGAGAGACAGACGGGCAGATGGGAATAACGACAGACAGACCCGAAGACCCAGAGACCCGAAGACCAGGTGATGGCGAGAGACAGACAGGCAGATGGGGAAATAACGTATGAACAGACAGACAGACAGACAGGTTGATAGCGAGAGACAGCAGACGGGCAGATGGGAAATAACGACAGACAGAACCAGACAGACAGACTGGTGATGGCGAAAGGGCAGACGGGCAGATGGGGAAATAACGACAGACAGACAGACAGACAAGATGGGTGATGGCGAGAGACAGCAGACGGGCAGATGGGGAATAACGACAGACAGACAGACAGACAGACGGGTGATGGCGAGATAGACAGGCAGGAAATAACGACAGAGACAGAAAGACAAACAGACAGACAGGTGATAGCGAGAGACAGACAGGCAGATGGGAAATAACGACAGACAGACAGACAGACAGGCGATAGGAAGAGTATCTTGGTATAATAATAAAAAAACGGAGAATGACTCAGGCCTCCTCGTTTCTCATTAGGGACGGTGGGTGGGCCAGGTGAGAGATGGCCAGGTAAAAGATGGCCCAGGTGAAAGATGGCCCCTATTTAGACCCCCCCCCCCTCCCCCACAGGTAAAGTGTCCGTGTGAAATTAAATCCAGGTTATTTTTTGACGTTAACTCTTCCGGATGGGTAGTTAAGGTGCGGTGATTAGTCTTATGGGGAGGGTAGTTATGGCTATATAGGTAGTTAAGGTGTGTGGTGATTAGTGGGAAGGGGTGGTGTTAAAATTATGCTTTGGTTGCTATGAGGGGAAGGGTTGAGGGATGGGGAAAGGGGTAAGGGAAGGGTTGAAGGGGAGAAGAAGGGAAGGGAAGGGAAGGGAAGGGAAGGGAAGGGTTGAAGGGGAGAAGAAGGAAAGGGAAGGGAAATTAAGTCATATTATAAAAATTAAAAGAAAACAATTATGACCCCAAAAATTTAAGATACCTGACTTATCTTCAATATAAAATTCCCTCACACGTAAATGACATTATCAGTCGGGTCATTCAAGGCGGAAATTGGACTAACTAATGGTTAGGTTAGGTTGGGTGGTTGGGGTCTATTAGCACTGGGGCCCATTTTACATGTACCTGAAATGTGTGTGTGTGTGTGTGTGTGTGTGTGTGTGTGTGTGTGTAGAGCAGACAGACAGACAGACAGAGACAGACAGACAGAGACAGATAAACAGACTTACCCTCCTAACTAAAACCTACCATTTGGCCAGAAGCGACTAATAATCCCGACAGACTCGCCGACAGTGGGGGAGACTTGTCGGCCCGAAGCACACGCAACCCCACAAGCAGGTGCGTGTTGTGTTGTGTCGTCACCCAACACCATACTGTTGTCACACACTCCACACCCTGACACTACCTTCACCAAGTCTCTGTTATTGTTTGTATGTTTGTGGTGTTTTTGTATGTGTGTGTGTGTGTGTGTGTGTGTGTGTGTGTGTGTGTGTGTGTGTGTGTGTGTTATACCTGTGTTTCCTATATACTAGCTGAGTCAGTGAGAATTTTTGTGAGATTTGCTGGAAAATATCTATCTATCTATCTATCTATCTATCTATCTATCTATCTATCTATCTATCTATCTATCTATCTATCTATCTATCTATCTATCTATCTATCTATCTATCTGTCTGTCTGTCTGTCTGTCTGTCTATCTATCTATCTATCTATCTATCTATCTATCTATCTATCTATCTATCTATCTATCTATCTGTCTGTCTGTCTGTCTGTCTGTCTGTCTGTCTGTCTGTCTGTCTGTCTACCATTTTGCTTTAATTTTTTGCTGTAGGTGATTAGCGAATGAAGTAACCTAAGGAACTCATCAAAAACCTATCATACTTTATATCAACAACGTCCATTAGTAGTAGTAGTAGTAGTAGCAGTAGCAGTAGTAGTAGTAGTAGTGGCAGTAGTAGTAGTAGTAGTGGCAGTAGTAGTAGTAGCAGTAGCAGTAGTAGTAGTAGTGGCAGTAGTAGGATATTTAATATTAAGGTAATAAAATGGCGGCGAAGGTTTGGCTATTGGGGGAGGCTGGAGGCCACGTACCTAATAGAAAAAAACCAGTAGTAGTAGTAGTAGTAGTAACAGTACTATAAGTGAAATTAAGATGGACAATACAGTAACTGGTATGTTTTTATTTCAAGCAGCACCACAAGCACCGGGTGACAGTGACCAGAACCAACCAAACCATCGTCAAATTATCTGGGTCAGCGGTTTAATTATGCGTGATAGTTGAAGTGGGTAGGGCGTGTAGGGGAGTGGTGGAGGAGGACCCCGACTTACCCCCTTACACTTGACCATGGAGGAGGAGGTGGGGGGGGGATAAGGAGGAGGAGGGTCAGGGGTATAAAGGAGGATGGTTTGAGGGGGAAGGAGGAGGGCTTGAAGGATGAAGGATTTGAGGGGGAAGAGGAATGAGGAAGAGGGAAATGGGGAGAGAGAAGAGGAATGAGGAAGAGGGAAATGGGGAGAGAGAAGAGGAATGAGGAAGAGGGAAATGGGGAGAGAGAAGAGGAATGAGGAAGGGGGAAATGGGGAGAGAGAGGAGGAAGAAGTAGAATTTGAGGGGGAGAGGAATGAGGAAGGGGGAAATAAGGAGAGAGATAGAGGAGGAGGAAGGATTGAACTGAACGTGGAGAATGAGAGATAGGAAGGGGAGAAGATAGTGTGGGAGGGAAAGAAAGAAGAGGAGGGAGTAAACGGGGAAAAGGAGAACGAATTGAGAGAGAGGAAGGAGAGTGGAGGAGAAGAAGAGGAAGAAGAACCAGAGATAAGTGGTTGTAATGAGTGAGGAAGGAGGAGGTAGTGTGTGGGAGATAACTGGTGTGTGTTTGTTTGTTTGTGTTTGTGTGGGGGGGGGGTATGTGTGTTTGTGTGTATAGTTTATCAGGGTGTAGGGAGGAAAGTGTGTAGTCTAGGGTGTAGGACGAAGGCAAAAACCGCCTTGTTTTGCTTGGCTACTACGCAGGGGTCCTGTCAGCTGCCAGATGTACGAGCTTACCACCGATGATGTAACCACTGAATTCCTCTACATAATAATTTCACACTAAATAAAAACCGACTCAAGACATTCCCACGAGACACATTTTCGCCCCAGAGAAAATTCCCCCAGACAAAATCGCGCAAGAAAATCATAGCACGTTTGGTTAGGTTAGGTTAGGTTAGGTTAGGTTAGGTTAGGCTCGGCTAGGCTAGGCGAGGCTGAGTGAAATCCGCAAAATTTCACAATATATTTCTGTAGTGTGGCGCCGTGCTGTAGTGTGGCGCCGTGCTGTAGTGTGGCACGGTACAGTAGTGTGGCGCGGTATAATAGTGTGACACGATACAATAGTGTGGGGCGATACAATAGTCACCCCGGCATGAATAAATAGATTAAATAAAAAAAAATGGTAATCCAAGGAAGCGTTGGTTACTTTTGCGAATAAATAAATAAAAATAAAAGAGAAGTTAAAGACCATTCAAACTACAAACAGATCCCGTTAAGATAATTTATACACACGAAAACCCTCGCCAAGTTATTCCATCTACATGTAAATATTTCCCAACGAGAGGTAACCTATCTGGTGCATACGATATTGAACAAGCCTTTTCGTGTAAGCAGAGTCAATTTATCCACCCCTGCAGGTACACCATCTCTAGCCCGTACCTGTTTTAAAATCATTATAATATTAGCAGAAGAATAGGGTAGTGGTATTGTCGAGGCCATTGTTTGGAGGAGGCGGTAATATTTCGAGAGGGATGCTTACAGTGTGTGACGGCCGGGCGCTTACTAACCCAGTATACTGTGTGTGTGTGTGTGTGTGTGTGTGGTCCGCGTACCTAAAGGTGTTCGCTAAGATGTCTAGTCGCCGCCCCAACCTCCCACCCTCCTCCTGTCGTGCCTTCACCGTGTTCCTATTTATATAGATAGATAATATTCAGGTAAAATTGACATCAAATTCGCGTTGATTCAGTACGTACCTAGAGAGTGAGGGTATGCAATGTACCTAGAGAGTGAGGGTATACAATGTACCTAGAGAGTGTGGGTATACAATGTACCTAGAGAGTGTGGGTATACAATGTACCTAGAGAGTGAGGGTATACAATGTACCTAGAGAATGAAGGTATACAATGTACCTAGAGAGTGAGGGTATACAATGTACCTAGAGAGTGTGGGTATACAATGTACCTAGAGAATGAAGGTATACAATGTACCTAGAGAGTGAGGGTATACAATGTACCTAGAGAGTATGGGTATACAATGTACCTAGATAATGCTGGTATACAATGCACACAGAAGAGAGAATGGAGCCAACCAAGGCTAACTCATCAAAGCCTGTCACCATACGCTTACTTTACATTAGTTATCTGTTAATATCTCCGCCCTTCGTGACTCTGTTGATGTTATCTTTTATTGAAGGTTGAAGTTGACAAGAGACAGCGATTAACAGATAGATTGACGATACTTAATGCATAATCCTTGATATTGTTTGGGGTGTACTGCCCTGTGTGTGTGTGTGTGTGTGTGTGTGTGCGTGCTTCAACGGCTATAGGGTATTGTAGAGGCGTCCAGTTAGCTTTTTTTACAGTAAATAATAGCTTTTGTTTACATGTTATAACGCTCAGTGTCCTTTATATTTGTACCTACACCAAATAATAAAATTCATGAGCTTTTTTTTTTCAATCCATAATTCTTTTTGCATACTTCTTCACTACAAAAAAAAATAAAAATAAGCTGTAATCTAAACCAATGCATAAACTAAACAACAACTATCTCAAACTATAACCCTGAATTATTGTTGTTTTGTGTTTGTAGATATTAATAACAAACATCTTCAACCACATACGAACGTGGCAAGTTTCTACACATGACCACAAACGTTTAAGAAAACAGAAAAAAAATAATAAATGTTTATACTATAGAAAGCATAATGTTCTCTCGCGGGTTTAATCAATATCATGACTGAATATACTTAAGGGGTCATAAATTCTTACTGGTTAACGCCCAAATCACATCTTACCTTCAGTCTAATAGATTCTTAGCAAACATTTAGGTAGAGATTACTCGTTTATTTAAGAGTCTGTTATGAAATTTACGTAGATAATTTATGTAGGTATAAGGTACAGTAATTCTTAAATGCTGACAATAGTATGAAGTTGTTTTTAGTCGAGATAAGAATAG
>NW_024730867.1:267500-277500 GCF_018991925.1 Homarus americanus
CGTTCCCCTGAGGCAGAGCAAAGCCGACCGAAGGAGAGAGAAGGACAGTCGACATCTCATCCAGGCTGTGACATAACTTCTGGGCTGCTGCTTCTGTTCGGAGATCAGCTCCGCGAGTCTGGCGTAGAAACATCTTGCACTTGGGCCCATCCCACCAGAGGTTGTGAACACTAGAGGAGTGAAGCTGCCTTGATCAACATTTTGAATTCTCTCCCCATATGCCCTTCTCTTGTCGTTCTCGTTCCTCCTATGCGCAGCATCGAGAGCTAGGTTACGGTGACAAACGGCCATGGGATCAAAAATCCTGATGTCGAAGAAAGCTCGCTGTCCCGCGTCCAGAATCCTCGAGCACTGACGTCCACACGGGCTTCGTTAGATGTGTTTGAAGTCCTGTGTTGGAAGATCTCGCCATCCAGTGGAAGGAGGGTCGGTTCTACCATGACGTCCCGGCAGATTTCCTTCAACATATTTGCTGTGAGATCCTTTACCTCGTCATGCCTCATGCATAAGTACTACACTACTACTACTACTACTACTACTACTACTACTACTACTACTTTTTTTTTTTTAAAACGTGGCCTCCAGCCTCCCCCAATAGCCACACCTTCGCCACCATTTATTTACCTTAATATTAAATATCCTAATACATAAGCAACTATCCTATCTGTGTTAAATTAGTTGAGCCGCAGATCGATGCGGCATTCGGTGACTGTAGCCTCATAGTCGATATCTGCAGCAGTTGACGGAGTAGGGGCAGAAGCTCTCGTTCCCCTGAGGCAGAGCAAAGCCGACCGAAGGAGAGAGAAGGACAGTCGACATCTCATCCAGGCTGTGACATAACTTCTGGGCTGCTGCTTCTGTTCGGAGATCAGCTCCGCGAGTCTGGCGTAGAAACATCTTGCGCTTGGGCCCATCCCACCAGAGGTTGTGAACACTAGCGGAGTGAAGCTGCCTTGATCGACATTTTGAATTCTCTCCCCATATGCCCTTCTCTTGTCGTTCTCGTTCCTCCTATGTGCAGCATCGAGAGCTAGGTTACGGTGACAAACGGCCATGGGATCAAAAATCCTGATGTCGAAGAAGGCTCGCTGTCCCCGCGTCCAGAATCCTCGAGCACTGACGTCCACACGGGCTTCGTTAGATGTGTTTGAAGTCCTGTGTTGGAGGATCTCGCCATCCAGTGGAAGGAGGGTCGGTTCTACCATGACGTCCCGGCAGGTTTCCTTCAACATATTTGCTGTGAGATCCCTTACCTCGTCATGCCTCATGCATATGAAGCCCCCCTTCTTGCAAACCATGGCGTGATCGCCATCATAGGAATAGCCACACACGCATTGGGAGGGCAAACCATCTACTGGCCAACCGTACCTTAGAGCAATGGCATCTGTAAATTCTTGTTTGTTAAGGCTGAAACCATTTGCCCTTATCGGTAACGTAGTTAACCAGTTCGAGGCGCCCACCTCCTGCGCTATAGCTACTTTTTTTGTCAGATTTTCTGGAACCTGCAGCAATAGTTGCTGCAACATGTCATTTTGGCAGTGCTGCCGATCTGTTGTAATGGATCTACGGATCTTATTAACTTCGCTGGTGTCCACTTCCCCTGTTGCATTCTGGGCTATTATGTGGTCAGTGAGGGCTGCCGTGAGCTTAAGTGAATTTTGATGTTCAGAGTCAGCAATCTCCTCTGGATTAGTTAGTCCCATCCCTCCCAGTCTTGGTGGAAGTGCAAGAAGTGTTCTTTCTACTGGGGTTAAGTCGTGGTGTTTCACTAGTTTGGGAATGAACTTGACACTGATTGCTTCTTCCAAAGGGTGGAGGAGGGGTCGGATCTCAGGGATGGTACGCATCAGGTAGTTCCAACGATGCTTGACTCCATGTGTGAATGCTGCAAAGGCCGCATGTGGCTCTGTGTTAGCAATCTCCGATAGAGCATGGATTTCGCTAACCCACTCGTTCACCTTTCCCCCTACGTACTGGGTCTTGAAGTCCGTAGTGCCAATTACTGCGCCTAGATGTCTTTGGCCGTCCTTAGTTATTTTGACCTCACTTTCGCCGAAAACCT
Organism: Homarus americanus; assembly: GCF_018991925.1. Taxonomy (NCBI): domain Eukaryota; kingdom Metazoa; phylum Arthropoda; class Malacostraca; order Decapoda; family Nephropidae; genus Homarus; species Homarus americanus. Next base: position 269,563 of record NW_024730867.1, read on the forward strand.
CCACAGCCCGATCATAATGATCTGGCTTCACGATGAGGAAGGATTTGCTGGCGTTTGGGTGGTACCCTATTTGTGGACCTCGCGATGTTACCAGGTCCCACCACTTTTTGATGTCCTCCACTTTTCCTGCTCCTGTGAGGTCATCAGCATATGCCACTTGTTTGACCCCAGTTGTTTCATACTTTATTTCTTGTTGGAGCACTGATAGGCCTATTGCATACATTGCCATTGCAACGGGGTCTCCCTGTGTTGTTCCCTCGGTCGACTGTAGGATGGTATCACCTCGTAGAGCCTTGTTGTTTACTACGTAGAGGTCTGAAGGATTCCTATACGAATTTTCAACATACATCGCAAAGCTAGGACACTTGATCTTGATGTTGTGCAGTGCCGCCTTGCGGTTAAGTATGTTGAATGCGTTTGAAGCATCCACCAGGAGAACGGCCTCACAATCACGCTGCTCAAATATCAATCTCATGGCGTGAATGGCCGCCTCCCCACCAGCCTGGTGGCCAGCACACACTTGTAGGTTCCCTGCTGCTGCCCTGACATCATCCTTTACCACCTCCATTATACACTTTCCGATGATCCGCCTCAGCACTTCCCCCACCCCTATAGGTCTACATCCTGGTTTCTTTTCCAGAGGAATAAGGCGGCAGGCCGTCAGAGCCTGGAGGTGATGGCAGCAAGAGGATGCAAGCTTTCTTGCAAGGGTGGCAATGGCAGTGCAGAGATCGCTTACTACTACTATTACCCTTAGCTACCATCATCACTACCCCTAACCTACCACCACCACAACTACCACCTATTACTATGACCATCCATCTACCCTTAATTACTCCCCTATCTACCACCATTACCTCAACTACCACCGTTATACTCACCACTTACCACAACTACCACCATCAACCCTCCACCTACTACCACTACTTCCTACCACTTACCACAACTACTACTACCTCCTACCACTTACTACAACTCCCTCCACCTACCACCACTAACTCCACCTACTACCACCTATCACAACTACCCCCCCCCCTTGCCTCACCCAGGTCTGGATAGTGACATAATCGCTTAACTCACAACGCGTTCCTTATCCTCAGTGACCTTCCATCCTCACTTATCTCACGGCTGGTGGTAGTAGTGGTGGTAGGTGGTGGTAGTAGTGGTGGTAGGTGGTGGTGGTAGTGGTGGTAGGAGGGTTGTTAGTGATGGTAGTAGTGGTGGTGGTAGGTGGTGGTAGGAGGGTTGTTAGTGATGGTAGTAGTGGTGGTGGTAGGAGGGTTGTTAGTGATGGTAGTAGTGGTGGTGGTAGGGGGGTTGTTAGTGGTGGTAGTGATGGTAGATGGTGGTAGTGGTGGTAAGAGGAATGAATTTAGGCTTAGGATCCTGTAAATTTCAGCTTATTGTAAAGTCAGGACGCCTTAACCCAGCTTGATGTAAACTTAGAGCAGCTTAAACAGAATATCTTTACTCAGCTTATTTTAAACTCGGAACACCTTGAACTCAGTATATTTTAAGCTCAGAACAGCTTGAAATCAGTTTATTTTAAGCTCAGAACAGCTTAACTCAGCTTATTTTAAACACGGAACATCTTACATTCACCTTATCGTGTACTCTGGTTGACCCTAAACTAAGGTCGCCGTAAACTACGGCTGGACGGCGGTACTCAACCTGAGCTGTGAGGACCGTGTAATAGGTAATGCAGTAGTTCCTAGGGAGGGTAAGAACACGCGGTAGTTCCTAGGGAGGGTAAGAACACGCGGTAGTTCCTAGGGAGGGTAAGAACACGCGGTAGTTCCTAGGGAGGGTAAGAACACGCGGTAGTTCCTAGGGAGGGTAAGAACACGCGGTAGTTCCTAGGGAGGGTAAGAACACGCGGTAGTTTCTGGGTAGGGTAAGAACACGCCACCTCACTTCCGCCGTCGGGAGATTCCTGCAGGGGTAAACGGAGGGTCGTAATTCCCTCCACCAATAGGTCTTTACTCCTATGGGCTGAGCTGACCAATCCCCCGCACGTTTAAGAGATCCGGGACAGAACTTCCATCATAAATGTCTAATAATGACGAGTTACCTGGGCGTTCCCTTTCCCGCCAAAAATTATCTCCGTCATAATGAAGGTAAAAAGGTAATTTTGGTGGCGTTTTAGATGATGTATTCAGATATAAAACACCATTATAGAGAGGGGGTAAGAGTTACATTTTATTCCTGTAGCGAGCACCAAGGTTACGTGATGGTGGGCGGCGGTGGGTGGTGGCGGTGGGTGGTAAGTGGTGGGTGGTGGCGGTGGGTATGGTGGGTGATTGTCTACGGTTCATTATCAACTGAATTTATCACCCAAACATTTATCTCCGGGTGAGAGGCAGATGGTTAAAAATTACACACATTTACAAATTGATGATTAGGCGACAAACTAGAGCCATTGTTAGGTCTGAATCATTTAACAAAGGTGTAATTTTCTTTAATTGATAATCATGCGACTCATAAACCTGATTAGAGGTGAAAGAAGTTTACCATTTAACCATTTTATTGCTTCAAAATACGGACAGACTTGTAATTAACGAGCTAACTACTGTAAGGTCGCTCCTCAACTAATTTACATAAATATTGAAGAGCCATTTTAAACTAACCTATTATCATCGTCAGGCTGAAGAAATTAAAATAGGGTTAGGTTAGGTTGGGTTATATGGCCGATACTGCACTCGACCGCCTTCACTTCCCCAATTGTAAAGTTAGGTACTGTACCCATTCCCAGCTAAGTGTCCTTGGGGATGTCCTGGGCATCGAACCAGTGACCATTAGGAAGGGTTCTGTGTTATAATCAGCCACTGCAGCCATGGGACGAAGGATATTGAGGTGGTGTGGTGTGGTGTGGTGTGATGTGGTGTGGTGTGGTGTGGTGTGGTGTGGTGTGGTGACTCACTACTCCTGCAAACAATACTCGCAGTCTTCAAAATTCCCGAAACAGATCTTGTTTAGTGAGTGAGAAAATGACTTAGTTGGCGTGGCTGTGTGTGTGTGTGTGTGTGTGTGTGTGTGTGTGTGTATGTGTGTGTGTGTGTGTGTGTGTGTGTGTGTGTGTGTGTGTGTGTGTGTGTGTGTTTTGTATTGTAGTTCCTGAATTATAAACACTACACATACAGTTCAGATCTATGTAAGGAAGGTAAAAATACTTAGCCTACGGTTCAGATGGTGTCGACTGGCTATAATTAGGTGATTATGTGAATAAATGGGGTAATTAGTGAGGGGTCATTAAGAATCAAGAGTCATTAACAATTTCAAGCTCAATCCATTACCAGAGAACAGATGGTAGAGTAGAGTAGAGTGACTTAGAGGCGTGTAGAGACTTGACTGAGGTGAAGGTAATGTTAACTCATGTCTGGGAGTGTCTGTCTGTATGAGAGGAAGATCATGTCTTTTATTGATAAACTAGAACGTATATAAAGTGAGACCTCTATTTAGCGGACTGTATTGAGATGACAGTCCGTTATATCAAGGGTTAGTTTTAAATGACACCTCTGTTTAACGGAATGTATCGAGATGGCAGTCTGTTATATCAAGGGTTAGTTTTAAATGACACCTCTGTTTAACGGAATGTATTGAAATGGCAGTCCGTTATATCAAGGGCTAATTAGATGAGAAGTTACAGGGGTTATGGAGCCATTCTCAAACCCTCGCATATTGAATTATCCCCTTAACTTGGCATATAAAACCTTATTTAACTAATTAACTTAAAATAAATAATAAAAAAAATGGCATCGAAATTACACTCAGACTCAGCTAAAAAAAGAAACACTTGACCACCATTGAAAGGAAGAGTATAATAGATCTTTATGAGGTAAGACCCAAGCGACCTTCTCCGCCCACTCACACCTCTTACCATTGTGCCTCTGTTGACTGTATTATTCTTTGTGCGATTCAAAACCTAGAAGAAAAAAAATTAAGTAAAATGAATAAAAGAGAAGTAAAACACGTGTACAAAAAGTGTGTTGCGTGTAGAGTGTGTTGAGGGTATAGAGTGTGTTGTTGTGGTTGAATGAGAGAAAGAATTGAGTCTTATGGGAGTACTTAGACACAATAGTTGAGATAGAGAAGAGTTGACAAGTTGCATGGTGGGTGTTTAGCGAGGCATGCCGTGAAAAGACGTATCGTACACTCACAAAGGGACAATTTGAGTCATCTACTAGTAAGAGCTTCAAGGCGGAGTCCACACGTGTACCTAAACTAGCCAAATTTTTCAACCCGTCAAGGAAAATCTGTCGTGACAATTCCGGCTAGTTGTGCTCATAGCGGCCACATGAGGCGAGTCCAATTCTATCATCACACCAGCGTAAATATTACTGTAAAATAGACACTAGTACACAATTACTATACATTTATAAGATATTTCATGTATATTGTTGTATTTAAATCCATCATACACTATACAATATACTGTATACGATAAGTAACCTAGCCGGCCGCCCAAGGGTCTCCTCATCTGTTGCCGGGTTTGGTGAGCGTGTGACGCCGCCTTATCTGTTATCAGGACTTTGACGACAGCGGGCGCGACAGACCAGAAAATTTGCTGTAGCCTCGACAATATTTCGGAAAGTAGCCGCAATTCACGGTGTTTTAAGTCGTGGTGACATATATAAAGATATTCAGGAAAGTGTCTTATTCTAGAGTAGTTTTCACGCAGGCAGTAGTTAAGGATGTGGCCATATATCGATACTGTCTATAGGGAAGTGGCAGCATCACGGAGACAACACATAGGAAAGTAACTGCCGTGTTATCTATCCCCCATCTAATGTCTGGGGGAAGTGGCGTCGCTCAGTAGGACAGTGTCCAGGGAGTGGCTGCCCTCACCTGAAATAATAGCGCTCACGACCATATATAAAACTTAATGGTCAATTAGATTCATTTGCATCAGGGTGATAGGAGAGAGGCACCACACCGCGGCCATATGTCACCCACGGCCGTATGATCGCCCTCCTTATGCCTTGATAAATGGGTTTACGAGCTTACGGTACGGTGTGGTAAAGGCCTTTGATGCCCCAGAGAGCTGCCTGGTTAAGAGTGGGGGTGATGCATGGAGGCGACACTGAAGGACGGCGGGTAGTTAAGGACGGCGGGTAGTTAAGGTGGGCGGGTAGTTAAGGTCGGCTTAATCATTAAACTACCCGAGGAGGTGGGGGGTAGGCACTAGTTCCCCGTCGGACTGGTCTCTCTCTCCAGACTAAATTAGTACTTAATTCAGATAATAATCTTGTCGGTTAAGGGAAATTAATTGGCGCCTAATTATAATCAATCATATCGAACAAATTAACTATTAATTTGTTTTATTTTAAATTAAATTTGGTTTTGGAAAATTTAATTAATATCAGATCGCAAATCTTATCTACTAGGAGTTACCTTAGCCATATTGTTATTGGCTGTAGATTAGATATAGTTAAGGAAAACTAAATTAGTTCCCGTTCGAAATTAATTTTATGAGTTGAGGTAAATTAAATAGTATCTAATCAGAATTAATCACATCTAACAGTAACCAACCTCACCTTACTGTGATGACGTCGGTATTAAGTTATATAATAATTAATAATACGTAATCTAGATGATATAAATTTCAATAGAATCCTAATTAAGCCAAACCATGTTGTATATCAGCTTGTATTTACTTAATATAATACAACCAAACATTAACACACAACCACAAGTTAAATTAAGTTATAGGTTAAGTTAAACTGCTCTCATACCTGTACTGGAAAAAAGGTTACACATAAATAAATAAATTAATAAATAAATGCCATGTAAAGGTCAATTTCAACAAAGATAACCTAACCAAACCGAATTATATATTAGATTAAGATAAATAGATATTATTAAATACACTTGAGATGGGATTAATGGATTTGGATTAAGTTGGGTTCGGTAATTTGAGATTATATATTATTACGGATTATTTAGTTAGGATTCGTTAAGTGTTGAGAAGCTCGCCAGGTGTAGCTCAAACTTAGCAAGATGTAACAGACGTATGTGTGAAGAACGAACCAGCCGGCAGGGAGATCGCTCAGAACCTTCCTCATCCCATCCTGACGGGGGTAGTAGGGTAGTAGCAGCCAGCACCCCCTTCACCCTGACTGGCAACCTAACACTGACAGTAATAGCCAGTTATATGCTTGTTGTGTGGTTTTATTACACGGCATCACGGGAGGTGAGTGTAGTTTTATTATAAGTGACTATTGAGCCGAGTTACGCGACGATTATTTCACTCTGTGGGTCGTCCTTACACGTGAGCTTCAGCGCCCTTAGTTACGATTCGACAAGTGACGGTAATAGCCCGGTGTGTGTGCTTGTTATGGACCCCTCATTATAGTCCATTATAGGGAAGGTGAGTGTAGGCTCATTAAGCCCCGGTCTCTCTGCCCTCGGGTTACACGCTTGTTACACCACTTTATTATAGTCTACCATAGGCTATTAAACTCTGGGTCCTGGTAATAATTAGTGAGGTGTTTCAAGTTGCATTATCATTATCCCGAGGCTCGAGTTTTCCCGTCTGATATTACTCGTTTTTATCGTTCATTAATTCCTTATGGACGGTATACCCTAGGAGGCATATTATCTTGTCTCGTAATAATTGATGCCTTCTGCTGAGTGTTCGTAAAGCCTTCAGTTGACGGCCCAAGCGTATAAGCCGTCTATCTTATTAACGCCCGTCTCTATCTCTGGATATACTGTTGAAATATAATTACCCGTCTGTTTGTCCGTATGTATGTATTACGTAAAATAAAATTATATTTTTTGTGAGGTTGAAAGTTCTATTGCCAGCTATTTCTTCAGATATGTAGTTGAGATTAAATTCTGTGCCCCTATAAACCTAACCCCACGTTTGTTTAATTCTGTGCCCCGGTAAACCTAACTTAACCCTACGTTTGTTAAATTCTCTACCCCAGTTGATATTGTCTGGGGTATAGATACTGTTTTGGTCAGACAGCTACAGTATTTACTCATTGGAGAATTATATAGACTTGGGTAATTAATTCGCTCTAGTATACCAGCCACTCTTCCCAAGCGTGATTAAGGGGGAATAATTAGTTGTGTTTCTCCCTGGATGGATGGTAAGAATTTTCACAGCTTTACCTAGTGTCTTCATCTCATTCTTCTTCTTTTTCTTCTTTTTCCTCCTCCTCCCCATTCTCCATCTCGTCTTTCTTTTACTTCTCTTTTTTCGTCTTCTTCTTCTTCTTCTTCTTCTTCTTCTTCTTGCTAAAATTTATAAGTCTATCTTCCTAGTCCATTGCATTGTTTTATTATTATTATTATTTGTTTAAAAGATGTGGTAATGTTTGCATCAACTAAGTGAAACAATTGGATATTTATTTTTATTGTGTGTGTGTGTGTGTGTGTGTGTGTGTGTGTGTGTGTGTGTGTGTGTGTGTGTGTCCCCAACCACATAGGTACACCAACAAATAAAAATAAAAGAAACAAATTCGTTTTGTCCCAGAGTGATCCATTAGCTACGGCCGTCGGATGTGTCACCAGCCGTGATGGTGTCTTGTAAACACTGGACACCCAACCAAGATGAAACACCACCACTCGCCAATGTTAACCTCGTACTGAACGGCTTATGAGACATTCCTTACCATAACACCAACACACATTTGTCTTTCTCGCTAGATCTCAGTGGAAGTTCATTTTGTTATGGATAATTCTTTAGTCGTGTTTATAAGAAGAATAAGGGTTCGATGATTTTAAGTGTTTGGGTTAAAATAATTCACTTATTTCTCTCGTACGTCGGGTCTTAGTGGTAGTTGATGCTCTTTTGTTATTTAGACAGAGTGTACTGTTTTGGTAAAGAATTAGAGATCAGGGCTTTTTGGCTTTTAGTGTTCCATTCAATATAAATTATTTGATTTTCTCGATCCTAGATGACTGGAGATAATATCTTTGTTTACTTTAAAT
>NW_024730867.1:285000-290000 GCF_018991925.1 Homarus americanus
AAGGTAATATTTCTTGTGTTTTGGTCAGCTAGACAACTCCATCCCGGGTAATTAAGGCTCACTACGAGGCCCACCAGATGATGTTACTGTGGTCTCGATGCTCAGTTGTTCCTGTGTTGTTTATATCCCCCTTATGGTAAAGTCTTGGGGTTATTTTTTGGCGCCATTGTGATTAGTGTCTTCGTGTTGTTACTTGAACCAGTTTTTGTTATTGTTTTTTTTTGTACTTTTCCTAACGTGTTTGATGTACTTGGTGTTACAGTTTGGTATAATTAGAATATTCAAGAGGCGGTCCGTGTGAACTAAGGATGATCTCCGCCATAACCCGTCGACCACACACAGATGCAGCATAAATTATTGGAACACGACACGGCCGGGCCATAACTCGCTCGGGTAGACGTGGGATATCCGAAAACCGCTGCAGAAAAGTCACGTTTCATCTGTTTGAAGTTTTTTACCCGCACCGCCTTGACACAGTCCACCTCACGGCAGCAAGGTGCGGCTTTTACCCTCCTGGTGACGTATGGAACACTGCCTGGCTGCTCCGTCCTGTCCATGGAGTGTTGGAACGCTTCTAAACACCTTTAAAAGACTATGTAACCATATAAGAAATAATAATAATAATAATAATAATTGATGAAATCTAATAAATTGTAACTCATAAGAGACTTTCGTATTAACTTCATAAATGTAGTGTAACGTTACGAAAAAAAAAAAACACGTAAGAATTTATTAGAATTTATTAAGATTAGTGAATAAATTAGTAAATAAACGGCATGTTATAAAGCAACACTACCAGATATTAAGTACACTACACCGGTCTACTTTACATACTTTTAATGCACTTTTAAGTAAGTTACGGGACAAATTATACCAACTTCTATCACTAATGGGAAAAATAGTATAGTTTTGTAAGTAATACTATTGGGAGGAAATTATAGGCATAGTAACATGATTATTGAAGAATTATATGATTATTGACTTAAGTATCAACATAGACGTGATTATACTTATCTTACGTTATTATAGGAGGTATAATGATCATAGACCTTTAAGTAACACGATTATTGACATTTAAATAACACGATTATTGACATTTAAGTGACACAATTATTGACCATTAAGTAACACAATTATTAAAATTTAAGTAACACGATTATATACTTTAAGTAACCCGAACATAGACTTAAGTGACGTGATGATAAACCTTTTAAGTAACACTAATGGTAGAGAGAGAGAGAGAGAGAGAGAGAGAGAGAGAGAGAGAGAGAGAGAGAGAGATTAATAGTAATTTAAGCAGTTGTGTTTCAAAATTGTCCATTAATTAAAAAGGCGATGAATAATTTATGAGTGTGGTGGATGTGTGTGTGTGTCTGGTCCGTGTTGATGGTGATGGAGCACTGGGGGGAGGGAGGGGAGGTGGGGAGGGGTGATTAGTGACTGCGGGGGTGAAGGTGGGGAGAATTATGGGAGGGGTGATAAGTGGATGGGGTGTGGTTAGGGAGGGGGAATGGGGAGTAGGTGGGGAAAACTGTGGTTAGGGTGAGGAGGTAGGAATAAAGTGTTGGGTGAGCCATAGGTGGGGAGGAAAGATTGGAACGGGATGGTGTGGGGAGAACAATGAGTGGGGGAGATAGTGTTTGGGTGGGGAGGAAGGAGAAATAGGTGGTGTTGGTGGGGGATATGGGGTGGGCATGAGGTGTGGTTGGGGAGACGTTTTGGGTGGGTGGGGTGGATAGGGACGGGTGGGAGGCGGATCGGGACAGGTGGTGGTGGATAGGAACTAGTGGATGGTGTATAGTGTGGGCGGGAGGAGGTGGATAGGGACGGGTGGTGTTGGATAGAGATGGGTGGGTGGTGAATAGTGTGGGCGGTAATGAGGGCGGGAGGAGGTGTGGGTGGGGGCGGCCCTCTGAACCAATATTTGTAGAGCCAGATGGTCCCTCACCGCCCTCCTGCACACCGGGGCTGGATGTACACACAGCCCTCATGTACACACAGCCCTCATGTATACACAGCCCTCATGTATACACAGTCTCATGGTCATACAGCCATTCGTATACATGGCCCTCACGTATTCACAGCCGTCTTCATGCTTACATCACACGTTCACACAACCCAAACGTACACATCCTTTACGTACACACTCTACACGTCCACACCATCACACGTACACACCTTCACACGTACATCTACACGTACACACCTGTTATATTTACACACACCCTACACGTACACATTCTACACGTACACACCCTTCACGTACACACAAGGAACAACACGACTGGGTCTCTTGATGGATGGTGTATGACAGAGTCGTGGTGGTGACTACTGCTGCTGTGTTGACGTCTGCTTAGCTCTTGTCTGCTGTAATGATGGCTGTATTACGTCCTTGTCTGCTCTACCCACGTCTGCATTACGCTCTGTCTGCTGTGTTGATGTCTGCCTACCTCTTGTCTGCTGTACTGACCTCTGTCTACCTGAGTTGTGTTTGTCTGCTGTATCCACTTTACTGTAACCTCTGTATACTGAATTGTCCTCCGTCTGCTGTATTGTCCCGTTTATCTGCTGTACTCCCCCTCCCCCTCCCAAGTCTGCTGTGTTATGTGTTAACAGACTTACCTAAGGGAGGCAGGGTGGATAAGGGAGGGAGGTAAAGGGCTCCAATGGGTAAGGAAGGTAAGGGGCTCTAGTGGGTAAGGAAGGTAAGGGGCTCTAATGGGTAAGGGAGGTCTCTAATGGGTAGGGTAAGGGGCTGGTGGGTAAGGAAGGTAAGTAAGGAAGGTAAGGGGCTCTAATGGGTAAGGGAGGTCTCTAAAGGGTTCTGGTGACTAAGAGAGGTAAGGGAGGATAGGGGGGGTGCAAAGGGAGGTAGGGATAGAAGAGAGTGGCGACACCTGGCACCACACACCTCAGCGTGGTCGGCGTCCTAGTGCTGTAAGGGAAGGATCACTACTCCACAGTGCCGTCGACCGCCGTCCGACACACACACGGCCCCGACCTCAGCTCCCGGCCTCAGTGTTGGTGTGCCTCTCTCAGTAGTACACCCCCGGCCCGCTCCTTCTACACGTCAGATGCGCTCCCTCCCTCTCTCTCACCTGGGACTCCATTTCTATATTATGGTGAAGGACTCTTGTTTCTGTTAATATCCCGCCATAGGACATCATAATATTAGGCTTGTGTTTGTGTCCTATGCCTAGGGGAGTGTTGGACCATGTGTGATCGAGGTACCCCCAAAAATGTGTAATAATTATCCTGAATACATTTTGGTAGTTCGTCTAGACACCATCATCTGTTCGTTACTGTCTTGCGTGTCTGTTATGCCTGCGATCTGCTCACTACACACCCACAGGTAAGGAGTTGGTCTTGTTTCCCATTAGTTTTACGCGACTTTGTACTTAAAAGGTTATGGTTTAGGAGGCCCTGGATCGTGTGGTGAATATAGGTGTTAGGTTCCTCCAGCTCACGACTTGGGGTTGAATCCTCTTTAGGGTGGTTCAGTAGCTTCCATACAGACTCCAGCTAATGTAATCGTATTCTAGTTAATTTTTTTAGACAGTTGTTGTTTTATAAAGTTAGTGCGGTTATAAAAATGGCTTGGGTTTGGTAAGTTAGTTATTTTCTTAAAAGGGGATGAAATGTGGGAATTAATTATGTGTGTGTGTGTGTGTGTGTGAGCTGGTGTTGAAGATATGTTTGGTTGGATATTCAGTTTCTGGAAAGTTGAGTGTGAAAGATGATCGTTTGTGTGTGTGTGTGTTAAGACATATCTGAAAAAGTGCCAAATCGACCCCCATACCTGGGAGACGATCACTCAACACCGTAACGCTTGGAGGACCACCACACGAGAAGGTGTCAATACTTTCGAATTAGTCCGACTGCATACCTAGGCAGACAAGCACCAACGCCGGAAAGGCGCTGCCGCCGCCCCTCCCGCACTAGATGTAGCCCTCCACATGTGCAACATCTGTGGACGACCCTGTCGGTCCCGTATCAGCCTTTCAAGTAACCTCAGAGCTCACCAACGAAGGTGACATCACTGGATGATCGTCATACTCGATTTCGAGTGTCAGCAAAGTAGTGTGTGTGTGTGTGTGTGTGTGTGTGTGTGTGTGTGTGAGTGTGTGTGTGAGGTGCAGTGTGGTGGTGGTGGTGGTGAGGCAGAGTGAGGTGTCCGCTAGACAGTTGCTAGGTATCAAGTTTGGAACACATGATTGTGGTTGACGGCGGCAGGTGGCGGTGCATCAGCAACTCTCAGCTCGGCGCCCCTCCCTCTCTCTCTCTCCCTGCTTGTCACGCTCCTCACCGACATTGTTTTACTCACGACATAAAAACAACAACAAGCTTTAGCGACCACCATAGCTTTTTGTTCTTGATCTTTATGAACCTGTCGACGATAAAAACACCTGCCCCTCGTATTTATAAGCGGAGGTAACGTGAGTGGAACGTGTGGGGGCTCGTTAGTTATACACGCTAGTTGATAATGGTCGTGGCTATCCGCTGTGATGGTGATCCACTCCCTCCCTTCCTCCAATCGTGTGTCGTGGCAGCGTTAGTCAGACTTCCTTCCCTTGACGACTTGTTTGTAGTTAGTTCAAGATTTACATAAGATTTGGTGTTTATTTCCTGATATGAATTAATGTGTGTTTAGATTGTGTGATGTGTTGACTAGATTATATTATGGTGTTTCTGATTTCAGTTACGATTTTCCTGAGATTTTAATTAATTTTTTTTTTTAGGTGTGGTGACAGTAATAGTGTGGGATGTTTTCCGTGTTTTTTTTCTCTTATGAACTTAAACCTCCCCTCCCTACCCACACCTCACTTACCCACCTACCCACACCTCACCTCCCTACCCACACCTACCCACTCTACCCACACCTCACCTCCCTACCCACACCTCACCTCCCTACTCACACCTACCCACATCTCACCTCCCTACCCACACCTACCCACTCTACCCACACCTACCTTCCCTATCCACACCAACAAACCACACAG